>NW_026057580.1:50344416-50514274 GCF_023721935.1 Panthera uncia
AAGAAAAGAAAAGAAAAGAAAAGAAAAGAAAAGAAAAGAAAAGAAAAGAAAAAAGAATGTAACATTAGTAGTCCTCTATGGTAGTTGTTCTGATGGATTTTCCTTCTCTTTGGAAGTCAGGGTGGGCAAATTATATTATGCTTTTCATCTGGGTTTTCAAATTTATCTGTAAAAAGTTTAATGAAACAGATTTCATTGTTCCTTTTAAATATACCTTATATTCACCTCTTTTGCACTACTTGTGGGAATGCAAATTGGTGCAGGCACTCTGGGAAACAGTATGGAGGTTCCTCAAAAAATTAAAAATAGAACTACCCTACAACCCAGCAAAATTGCACTACTAGGTATTTATTCAAGGGATACAGGTGTGCTGCTTCTTTTCTTTTCTTTTTAACGTTTATTTATTATTGAGAGACAGAGAGACACAGAGCATGAGTGGAGGGGGGGTGGGGCAGAGAGGGGTAGACACAGAATCTGAAGCAGACTCCAGGCCCTGAGCTGTCAGCCCAGAGCCCGACGGGGGCTTGAGCTCACAAACTGCGAGATCATGACCTGAGCCGAAGTCGGTTGCCTAACCAACGGAGCCACCCAGGCGCCCCTAGGTGTGCTGTTTCGAAGGGGCACATGCACCTCAATGTTTATAGCAGTGCTATCGACAATAGCCAAAGTATGGAAAGAGCCCAAATGTCCATTGATGGATGAATGGATAAAGAAGATGTGGTTGGGGCGCCTGGGTGGCGCAGTCGGTTAAGCGTCCGACTTCAGCCAGGTCACGATCTCGCGGTCCTGAGTTCGAGCCCCGCGTCAGGCTCTGGGCTAATGGCTCGGAGCCTGGAGCCTGTTTCCGATTCTGTGTCTCCCTCTCTCTCTGCCCCTCCCCCGTTCATGCTCTGTCTCTCTCTGTCCCAAAAATAAATTAAAAAAAAAAAAAAAAAAAAAAAAGAAGATGTGGTATATATATACAATGGAGTATTACTCGGCAATAAAAAAAATGAAATCTTGCATTTCCAACTGTGTGGATAGAACTAGAGAGTACTATGCTAAGCGATATTAGAGAAAGACAATGATCATATGACTTCACTCATATGAGGAATTTAAGATACAAAACAGATGAACATAAGGGTAGGGAAGCAAAAATAATATAAAAACATGGAGGGAGACAAAACATAACAGACTCTTAAATACACAGAACTGAGGGTTGCTATGGGTGGGGGGATGGGCTAAATGGGTAAGGGCCATTAAGGAAGACACTTGTTGGGATGAGCACTGGGTGTTATACATTGCGGATGAATCCCTGGAATCTACTCCTGAAATCATTATTGCACTATATGCTAACTAACTTGGATGTAAATTACTTAACCTTCACTGTGGATATCCACGATAACCTACCTTAATGCCAACTCATTGTACATAAAATAAAAATACTTCAATTATGAAAAAATATATATATATACCTTATATTCACCTTATTTTATTTCCCCTATTTTTAATAATCAGGTTGGCCAAGGTTTCCTCTATTCTGTTGTTTTCAAATAATATGATTTTTGCATTTATTAACTTATTTTCCAGTTTTTGAATTCATGCTTTAATTTTATTTCCTTCCTGCTGTTTTTCTTAGGTTTTATTGTTCTTTTCCTAACTTTTTGAATTGGATGCTTAATCTATCTACTTAATATTTTTATTATTTACCAAAATAAGTACTTGTGGGCCATGACTTTCTTCTGACCATTGCTTTAGCTGCATCTCTTGGATACTGTAAGAGTAACTTACTTCGATCAGGTTGGTTTTAGGTAATAGATGTTTACCTAACCACTGTATATAAAAAAAAATTTTAGGAAATTCATCGTTTTATAAAAGGTGGGAGGATCATTAAAGGAACCCAGCAGTGAGTCTGTAGTAATGTGAAGAATAATTCTTTCATGGACATGCATGGTGTATTGACCAATGCCAGCCACGGCGCTGGATACTGAGAACACAGATGCACATGAAGGGTTCTCTGTCTTTCCATTGTTAAGGGAAAAACCCCACACATGAACACATCATCACGTACCATAATGCCACAGAACCATTAAGACAAGGCATACAAATATAAAGAAGATACAAACTTTGATATTAAGATAATTTCATTCCACTACTCAAAACATGTATTAATACTCTTTAATAAGAACCCATTTTATTGATAATGACCTAAGTTGCTCTTCCAGTTTTAACTTCAAAGCTTTCACAATGACAATGTTGGGTTTTGTAGGAACATGGGTCATCGTGGGGTCAGAAGAGAAGCAGGGAGGCTTATTGGGAGGCTTCTGTAGTTGTCTAGGTGAGCAATGATGATGGTCTGAACTAGGGAGGGAGTGGAGGGGATGGTGACTAGAAGCTGGATTCAGCATATAATTGGAAGGTAGAGCTGATGGGATTTGCTAACAGACTGGATGTGGAGTGTGAGAGAATGAAAAGAACTATCGATGAGTGAGAATTTCACTATAAGCAATGACATGAACTGGGCGTGTTATTTACTGAAGGGGAAAACTCCAGAGGATGATGTTTAGGGGCTAGGATTAAAATTAATTATTGTTTCTTGGCAGCTCATCTATCTGAACTCATCTCATATATGTCCCCCACAAGTTGGCCATATTCAAGATCTTTGTCGACAGCTCCATGCTGTTTTATATGTTGTTTCCACACATGAAGTGTCCTTCCCTCTCTTCCCTGTCTGGCAAACACCTGCTCATCCTTCAAGACTAATCTCCAATGTCAGTTCCTCCAGTTACCTTCCTGACTCCTGCAGGCACAGGAGATTCTTGCTTGAGCTTCCCCAGCACCCCAGCCATATCACAATCACAGACTTGTTCATGCATCTGTCTCTGCTACCTGGGACAAGTCCCTCAATGGCAGAAGCCATGCTCTTTTTTTCCTTTTTCTTTTCCTGTAGCATAATGCCTGAAACCAAGTTGGCTGCTGTTTTAATTCACTCAACCAGTGCTGACTGAGTGCCTACCATGTACAGTACACGATGTTATGCACTATTCTAGGTGCCTGAGGTTGCAGCAATGAGCCCAGCAAAGCTGTGCTGTCAAGGAGCTTACGTTCTATTGGGGGATATGGCAATACACAATCAAGTAGATATGTAATAAAATGTGCAATAGAGAAAAAAATAAGACAGAGGAAGACAACTGAAGGGTGAGAATTGAAAACAAAGGTCCTGTTTTAGACAGTGCAGAAATGGGAGGTCTCATTTAAGCAGACTCTAAATAAAATCTGGGAGAAAGCATTCCTGGTAAACAGTGTGTTTCAAATTAGAAAGGAGGGAAAAGATCGCAAATCTAACATCTGTAGACATCTTTCATGTGCAACATGTTGTTCCCACTGACGACACAGGAAGGCAACCTTCCGCAATTCAGATAAAGTAATCTTTGCCATAAACCCAGGACAGGTTTTGTGGAATTTGAGATAGTTAAGTTGTATTTCTCAGAAGTCAAAAGCAGGTCAGTGGGTCCACCAAGTTCTTCTGGTTACTTCAAATATCATATTACCCAATACCAATAGCTTCTCAGGCCCATGGGAATAAAATCACATTTAAAAACACTACAAAAGGATAATAATGTAAGAGATATCCACTGTGAAAAACCTCTTTTGCATACTTTCTAAGATCAATATTTCCTTCTAAGTACACAGTTGTGTCTATCTCTTGTTATTTTGCTTTTTAATCACAAGGCATTAAAAATTGTCATTTAAGGCTCCAGCTTCTTTTGACCTTTTTTTGATCTCCATTCACTCCCATGGTATTCCAGGCTATTCTCACTTAAAAATTATCAACACATTGCTCATATTTGCTCCCCTACTCCACTGTGATCACAGCTATTCCTCAGTGTAATCCTCAAAATAGGAAATAAAGACCCAACATGAAATCTTATTGCTTGTGCCTTCTCAAGTATCCTATCCGCATCCCAAAGAGATAAAGCATTGTTCTAGAATTATTGTTAACTACTAGTGAAAGCCAGTCATCTACTCTTACCTACCCAAACTACATAAATCACTGTGTTGATTTCTGGGTGTCTTGAAACAGACAAACTAAAATACTCAAAGAAGAGCAAAATTGTGATTTATGAAACCAGGAAATATTTAGTGATTGTCTACCACATGCCAGTCACTTAGGTAGGAGCTAGGTCATAAACACAAACAGCCTCTGGAGTGTAGAACATAGCGGTTAATCAGGCAAATAGATACTATGCCATAAGGGATGCTGCAGGGGTATTTCAGCATGCTATCAAGGACAGATGGGACCCTTCCCGGCAGTGACAATCTCTGAGCTGAACTCTAAATGACAAACTAGGAGTTAAGAGAATGAGGAAAGAGCAACTAAAATTTGCAAAGAAGAGTCAACTAATATTTGTGGATGTCTAACTATATTTTCCCTCCTAAGCTTGGTGCTAGGTATACAAAGATGGATATGAAGATATAGTAGCTATATTCAAACTTCTAAGGAGCAATGTAGAAAAAAAAAAGCATCAGACTTTTCCGAGTGGCCCTATGAGTGATATCAACAGAGAAGGTACCACAGAGGAGGCTTCTAGAAAGTAGTTTCAACAGGCTAGTATGGATGTTTTTTCTCCTGAACTATAGCAATGAGTTTGTGAAAAAGATCACCTTTATGGGCGTTAAGAAACGGACGGAGCAGGGGAATTAGAATCTTTCACAATTGAGCTCAGGCATGATTATTAATGGGAATCAAGAAAATCTGAGTATCAGGTAACTAAGCCTTTTAATGTTAATATGAGACTATGACCCTGACCATTTTGCATCCCCAGGCAGAGATGGTCTGTACCATAACGTGTATGTTGCCAGCCTGGGGGCAGCCCTACAGTTTTATGGCTTGCTGCTTCTACTTCAGAAGCTAGAGACTCCTTAAGTCCTGGCAAAGATTCCAACACATGTTAAAGATGAAAAAAAAAAAAAAAAGATGAACAAGAACTCTACAATGGATTAAAGTCCCAGGAGAAGTAGATACTACGGAGAGAGAAGAAATATATGATACACACTACAGTAGTGACTCCATGGTGGGTACACACTGGCAGTGGGAGGAACATGTGTAGTCTGAAATAGGTTTGTGTTGCTGGTGGGGATGTACATAAGAGTGAGACAGTCCTCTAGGGAATTTGGGTTAAAAACCTCAACGGAACAATTATGTGACCGGTTTTCATACCTAATTGCAAGAATGAAGGGAAGGGTGAAGCTAAAGCATATCCTCAAGGCCAAGCAAATCGTTAGCAGAAGCCAAGCCCAAGTCTTGACCAACTAACCAAAGTAGTTCTATGATTATTAGAACTAGGTGCCTTGAGGAAGTTCCAGGTTGGGGCAGTGGGAGAGGCCTGCAGTGTAGCTGTTTTGTGTTGGATAGGCCAGTTCCTTTCCCATTGCTGGTGAGAACCCCGTGTCAGCTAGAACCACATTGGCACATCCACAGTCCACCCTACAAAAGACTCAGATAAGGCAAAGGCTTTTCCTAAGACACCCCCCTTTCCTCCTTCTGTCTCCTGGATGTCTGTGCTCCTCTGCTGACATATCTTCCCCTGCCCCCGCTCCCATTTTCCAAAATCACTTCCCCTTCCTCTCTGTTCTTCTCACTATAGTTTCCTCAGTGTGCACCTTTTTGTGTTTAGAGCTTAATTGCTTTTTGGAAAGTTGTGAGTGACTTCAAATCTCTCCTGAACTTGTCAGGAGTATTTATATTCTCACTGAATGTGAATTAAGGTAATAGATAACTGTGGACTTAAACACAGGTGGAAAAGAAAGGCCCTTTGAGTGCCTACTATATAGAGTCACACCATTAAACCCTGCAGGAAAGCTGGCCCTGAGTTCTCACTAACCATTTTAAAAACAGAACTTGGATAAAACACTGGCACCCCACTTTATTTTTTTAAAGTTACAGGTCTCAGGGCTAGCAAACACAATCCTCGGGAACTGACTGTCAAAGGTTCTGTATGGTGTCTAATGAGCGATTCCAGGACCTCCCTTGAAAGTCTGTTGGTAAATCTCTCCTTGGTATTAAAGATTTCACATAAAACTTGAAGCAAACAGAGCATCTGTCTAGACAGTAAGAGGGCTGACTTGTATTCCATGTTCTATTGTTGATTCTGTGTAACCCCTAAAATCTGGTCATAGCTTCTCTGTGGCATAATCTATGAAGTAGTTATAATGGCTGAGCTAGGTTCAGGCCTAAGTCTCTGTGCTGACATGCATGTTATCACCTATTATTGGACCCTTGTTCCAGCCAGGAACCAGATAAAGGAGAGATGTTCAGTGCGAATGTAACTTGAAAACTTCATGCTCATTTGCCATTGTTACAGTTCCTATGAAAGATCCTAAGAACTTCTGGGCAAAAGACTGAAGAAATTCAATGGTTTCTTGGGAATTGACGATTGAGGTAAACATTTCTAAAATGTGCAAATAAGTTAATTTTGAAAATCTGCTGCTCATTTGTTATAACTTCAGAGTTTCAATTTTAATTATTTTAAAAATTCCCTCTAACAAACACACTTTCTGAATGACTACTGCCTCATCATTTGGCAGCCAATTCTTGAAACCTTGGCACTCTGAGCAAGAATTATGATTATGTATCAATGTGCATCCATTGAGTTACTGTTTCACCTGGCAGGAAGATGGATATGAATTCAAGTTTTGGCTCTAACACTCACCATATCTTTAGGTTTGCAATAGTTTTTATTGATTTTTTTTTTTTTTTGGTAAAAAGGGATAAATAATACTTAGCTTTCAGGGTGCTTGTGAGGACTATGTTAAAAACATGTAAAATGCAACACTCAAAAGTTCCTTCTGTTATTATCCATAGAATCTAGAGTGAGTACAAAATAGCTGTTGACAGCGATAAGCCCATCTGAGTGGGAAATGATGAGAATCCCAACTCCCTGTGCACCATCTCAACTTGATTCAATAATTCCTCAAACATTTACTGAGTACTTATTTTCCAAGTACTATTTTAGATCTTGGAGATATAGTTGTACTGAACATGACAGACAAGTTCCCTGCATTCTCAAGTCTTATATCCAGTTGGGGGAGACAGATACTAAACACATAAATAGATAATAAATTATCAAGTAATGACAGTTCTCTGAGAAAAGCCAAATAGGGTGATATGTTAGGGAGTCCCTAGGGGCTATGTAGGACAGTTCTTTCTGAGGTCATGGCCTTTAAACTGTGATCTGAATGACATGAAGGAGAGAGCCACATGAAGGTCTGTGGCAACTGATCTCAAGTGTGGTCTACAGAAACCTAAGGGATACCAAGACCCTTTCAGAAAGTCAATGAAGTCATAATATTAAGATGTTACGTGTTTTTTTTCACAGGTTGGCATTGGAGCTAATGGTGCAAATATAATGGTTGGTAAAACTGCTGGTGCTTCAGCATGAAACAAGGCCGTGGCACTAACTGTACTAGTTTTTCACTATCACACTCACAGTAAAATAAAATATTAGTTTCACTCAAGAATGTATTGATCAAGCAGTAAGAATTATTACTTGTATTAAATTTACATTAAATCCCAACATTTGAGTACATATCATGTTAACCCTGGGTGACAAATGTGCATAAAATACATTTACTGCATACTGAGGTATGATTGTTGTCTCAAGGAAAAATATTTGTGGCGTTATCTAAGTTGCAAGTTGAACAAGCCACTTTCATAGAACACCATTTTTACTCGAAAGAATGCCTGACAAACTACGGTTATTCAGATTTAGGGATCTGGCAGATATTTTCTTGAAAATGAAAAGAAGTGAGCTGTCACTTCAAGGAAAACCACTGGTAGAATTTATTGCTAATGATACAATGCAAGGTTTTAAAAATCAGATTTTTAAAAGTGTGTATTTGCTACTGTGAACTTGACAGCTTCCCCAAACCGAAAAACTGTTCTGATGAGATTGTTGGTAATATTAAGCTGTGATTTTTTTGGACATTGCAAAATAAAATGTGTTATCATTTTGAAGATCTGTAAAAACTCTGTTAACCAATATTTTCCGAATAACCAATCACGGTCTTAAAAAATCATGCTTTCGTAACAGATCCATTCAATATGCAAAGTAGACCAATAAATTTTAATGTAATAGAGTATGGGTCCATTGATTTGGTTTTAGATTCTGTTTTTCAACTAACCTGTAGGAAGTCACCACGTATCAATTCTGATGTAGGGTCAAAGAAGAGTATCCACAATTATTTGAAAAGGCTATTAAATGCTTTCCCAACTACAAATCTGTATGAAGCTGAAATTTTCTTCATCTAATTTAACCAAAACAACATATTACAACAGATTAAATACTGAAACAGATATTAGAATCCAAGTATTTTCTATTTTGATAGACAACAAAGAGATTTAGAAAAATGTAAAACAACGCCATTCTTCTATTTTTTTGTCTTGAAAGATATAGATTTTTCATAAATGTGTTTTTTTAATGTTAACATGTAGTATGCTCATTATTTTAAATTAATTCTTTAAATGTTCAATTTTAACTTTTAATACAGTAAATATAGATTGATAAAACCCAAATAAACAAAAGCTCCTTAGTATTCTCAGTAATTTTTTTGAGTATTAAGAGGTCTGAGACCAAAATTTTGAAAACCTATTCATCTAGGCATGAGGCAGATTAAACAACATAGTTGTAATTTCTTTAGGTTTTACACAAATTTTATTAGATTTATTCTTAGGCACTTTAAATTTTTTGTTATTGTAAGTAACTTTTAAAAAAGTGATTTTTTCTGTGTTACTGGTATATAAAAAGGCAACTAATTTTTGTATATTGATCTTATATCCAGCCACTTTGCTGAACTTTCTCAAATTTTTTTTACATCAGTCTTCTCATTAGGCCAGTGGTCAGCAAATTATGATCCCCAGGCTAAAATTGGTTGGCCACTAGTTTTGTAAATAAAATTTTATTGGAACAGAACTACATCCATTCATTTTGTACTACAATGTCAAAGTTGAGTGACAGAGACTATATTGCCCACAGAGCCAAAAATATTTACTATATACTTTTTTCAAAACTCTGAACCCCATTCATAGAACCAACTCTGGCTCTGTTGATCCCCTATATGGTATTTTTATTTTCAATTTAATTAATTTCTGTTCTATTTATTCCTCCTCTCTTCCTTTCTCCTTCCTTTGTCTTTTTCTACCTTCTCAAAGTTAGCTTACTAATTTTCACTTTTTTCTCTTTTGGTAAAACATTTGAGGCTACAAATTTTCCTCTAAGTACAACTTTCACTGCATCCCACAAGTTTTGATATGTACTATTTTAATTTTCATTCAATTCTAAGTATTTAAAAATTTCCATTATGATATCTTTGATCAATGAGTTATTTAGAAATGTTTTCAAATTTCCAAATATAAGGGGAAATTTGGGGGGTTTAATCTTTTAGTTATTGACTTCTAATTTAATTGTACTATGATCATAGAATGTGGCCATTATTAGTTATTCTTGGAAATATGGTGAGACTTGTTTTGTGGCTTAGTATAAGGTCAGTTTTTATAACTCTTGTGAATAATACATGTATTTTAAATGCTTAGTGCAAGGTTCCTTATGTCCATGAATCAAGCTATTTAATTGTGATGTCTACGTTGTCTGCATTTTTACCATTTGTTATCTCCTTGTCCAAGCAATAACTTGGGAAAAATATGTGAAGTTTCTCTATAGTTTTATCAATTTTTGTTTTGTATATTTTGAGGCTGTTTTAGAAATGTTATACTTTTCAACAAATTAAACTTTTATCCATATGTTCACTCTATCCTAAATGTTTTTGGTCTTAAAGTGTATTTTGCTTGATATCAATAAAGCTACCTTAACTACCTTTTGATTAGTATTTGCTGAAATATATTTTTCTATCCCTTGTCTTTGTTTTTCCATGTTAGGGGTGTCTTTTCTAACACTGTATAGCTAAATTACTATTATTTTTTAAAAATTTTAATTTTACTATATCTGTCTTTTAGCAAGAAAGATTAGGCCCTTTACATAGATTGTGATTGCTAATATAGTTGCATTTGTTCTGATGATCTAACTTTTGCTATTTATCCTGCTTTTCCTATGCTTTATTTTTGTTTTTATTCTTGCTTGACTTTTTAAAAGGGGCTTGGAAGTTATATACTGTTTCTATTCTTTTAGTAGTTTCGCTTGAACTCTAAAATTAGTATTGTAATCTCCTTCAGAACAATAAAAGGACCTTATATTACAAAACTCTGATATTTCCTTCCTTGCACACATGGAGTTTTACCCAGTATTTTAGTTTATCTTTTCCTCTATGTTAGACATTATTGTTTTAAACCATCAATATTTGTTTAGATTTACCTACAAGTTTACCAATTTCTTTATCATTTCTTTCTGTATTTTAGACTTTTCTTTTGCTATCCTTGTCCTTCTTTCTGAAATATATCCTTTGAAGTTCCTTCAGTGTAAGACTACTAGTAGTAAACTTTTAGGTTTTCTCTCTTATGAAAACAGTATTTCATTCTCATTTTTGAAAGTTACTTTTCCCAAATGCATTTTATTATTCTCAGACCCTTAAAAATATCATTTCACTCTTCCTGGCTTCAATTGTCACCATAGAGAAGTCTGCTGTCAGTCTAATTATTATAACATAGAGGGTATGATCCGTGTTTTCTCTATGGCTCCTTTTAAGAGAATGTTGTCTTCAGTGATGTGCAGTCTTACTCCATTGTAAAAGGTTATGTATGCCTTTGCATTTGTCTGCTTAGTACATACTTCATCCTAAGTCTGTAGACCCACATTTTTCATCTTATTTGGAAAATTCTCAGCCATATTTTATTGTCTCACCCCCATCCTGCATATTCTTTCCCTTTGTGACCCTGAATCAGCATATGCCAGGCCTTCTTGTTCTACATTCTATATTATTAAGTTCTCTTCCTTACACTTCCATCTCCTTATCATTTGTACTCTACTGTATGAAACTACTTCAGTTTGATTTTCCAGTTCATGAATTTATCAATTATAAATGAGCATATCCACTAATTTTTTTGATTTAATTTTTGTCAATTAATTTTTTTTCATTTCATTTCTTTTTCAGAAGTGTCTGATGATTTTGATAGCCCACTGTTGCTGGTATTTTTGTATTCTATTTTAAAAGATGTTTTTTAAATATAGAGGTAGACTTTTTTTTTTAATCTGATAATTCACACACCTAAAGTCCTTGGTGGGGAAGGGGTAATCAGTGTATTATATGTTGCTTATGCTGACTTCTACTCATGGGTTTGTTTCTTTATTTGATGATCTTTGAGAATATGTAAGATCCTAAAATGTGAAAAAAATGGAACTCAAGTTCTGCTTTTGATATGTTAATTTTGAAATGATTATCAAGCATCCCAATGGATACATCAAGTACACCACTGGATATATGAGCCTGATATTCAGGGGAGAGATCAGAGCTGGAGATATAAACTGAGGAGTCAGTACCATGAACTACTGGGAGCACATGAGGCAGCAAGCAAAAGTACAGACATAGAAAAGATGAAGTTAAGGATTGTGCCTCAGGGCATACCAATTCAGACACTTAACAGAAAAGAAGACAGCAGTGGTGACTGAAAACAAGAACAACAATCCAAAAAATGGTGCTGTCATGTAGGCCCAGAAAACAGTGAGTTTTAGGAAAAGTGAGTGGTTGACTGTGTTGGATGCTGCTGAGAAGCTGAGGAAGATGAGGCAACAAGAATGTTGGTGGCTTTGATATGAACATTTTTGGAGGAGCAGTAGGGTTAAATGAGGGAGCAGAGATAACTAATGCCTACAGATAAAAAGTTCAAGACATTTTGTGTGAATGGGAGCAGTAAAGTAGGGTAGAGGCTAGAGAAGGGTGTGGCAAAGAAGGTTTTTTCATTGGGTGATATTAAATATTTTACATCCCAATGAAAAGATTGAGCACAAAGGGGGAAACTAGTTATATGGGGGAGAAGGGAATATTTTCAGGAGCAACATTCTTGAAAAGCCCAAATGCCCGAAAGTCTTTTAAGCTGTGATGTGGAATATGTGTGTGGCATGAGTCATATACAAAACCGACAAGACAGAAAGGCTAGGACACCTATATTATATAAGGACTTGGGGACTGTTCAATCCTAATTACAGTCAAGTTCTCATAAGGGGTACTACATCCTAACTTCAAATTTACCCATGTCACAGCAACTAGTGTTAGAAACTATACAACATGTCTGATAATCATAATCCAAAAGTTGTTCGGGGTATTTATGAAAGTGGGAGATTAACTCAATCATAATACTGAAGGAGCCTTGAGAGATTTCCTAGTTTAGTCTCCTATCCACTCTAGGCAAGTGAATCCTAAAGGTCTTGGAATGGACACCTCACTGTAATATCCCTGGGGAACACTTCTAGAACTTTGTCACCATGTAATGTATCCAACAGAAATAAAAGTAAATTTCCTCTTGTTTTGTGCTTAGTGGGCATAGAGTATAGCTGAACTGTTATTTTTTTTTTCCACCAAAAAAAAACCCCTTAAGTATCTGAAGACAGAAATTAACTTCACTTTTTCTTCTCCAAGCTAAACAATCTTTTCCTCTTAATTTTCCTTCATAGATCTTATTTTGTATTATTTGGCTAGTCTCCCCAACATTTTTCCCTCTCTCCAACTGCTTTTTTAAAAGTGCTGTGACCAGAAATCAACAAGCTACTCAAATAAAGTCTGAGTAATCCTGAGAACAGTGGGGGGATTTCAACACGTCTCCCTTGGACAGATGAAAGGCTGAATTGACTCTGCCAAGCTTGAACACATTCCAGTTCCTGCTGATCTGGGGAGACTCTTCCACTTCCATTTTTCTTCTTTTCCCTAGCAATTTGAATAAAACAAAAATACAACCAGACATATATAGGAGAGAGTTTTTAGCACTGTTCACCTGTTCTTAAAAATAAGCTTGATACCTACATAAGTCAAAAACTGCACACACCAATTCTTTCTAAAGTATAATAATTATTGAACTTGCCAAAAAAAAAAAGCTTTGTCTCTTAACTGTATATATTCCAGAGAGTGCTTCTTGAAATCCAAAAGGAAGTATTCATATGAAGTAATTAATTAAGTGAAGTGTTGGGCAGGAAAGCTTTCTACTCTTTTGAGGCTAATGGATGGTTGAGAAACTCCTATGGGTGTGTGTGAGAGAGTCTGCCTGCTAATTACTACCCAAGAAAATATAAGCATCCAACAATCATTCTAATTTTTGCTAAGCAGCATGAAATATCACATTACATTACATTATGTTATGTCAAGCAACAGGATGTTCCTAGGGTAACATGATAAAACAATACAGCTGGGAAAAACAAACTGAAAGGCCAACTGATGTGCATATAATTTTGAAAAGAAAGAAAAAGACCCACCTTGATAATTAGACTTAGAGCTAGCTGACTAAAGTGTTTTGATATCCACAGGTGATTTTAGGAAAGTAGCTATGTCTCAGCCATAAGATTTGGCTCTCTTATTTATAGTTATTTCACTGTGAAAAAGGATTGTAGCCTCTTTGAACTTTAATTTTTTCCTCTGTAAAATGGGAATAATGCAACCCATCTTCCCTCTCTTATATGACTGTTGTGAGATTCTCATACCTGGCACCATTAGGTGTTTTATGAATGTCTAGTTGGATACCTATATCTATATAAATTGGATTTAATATTTGTATTTCACTGATTCTATGATGTATATTTTCCCACCTAATAATGTTTCAGAAATTAGGATATATCTTAAAATTGATAGTCTATTAAAATTTAATTGGTATTTATTTCTTTCTTAGTGGTATATAAAATCAATGGCCTTAAATCACTTAAATACACTTAAATCAGTGGCCTCTTAGAGATATGGCAAATAAGAGTCTGAAAATGGTAAAAGTGATACTTAAATGTCAGTTATTCATTTACTCATAAAACAAGATTTTGCTAAAAGTCTCCTCTGTGCAAGGCATTCAGGGGGAAATGAAAATGAGTAAGACCTGATCTTTAATCACAAGTAGGGGTGTGATGCATGAGAGGGGTAAATCAATGCCAGACAGTATGGGAAATGTACCATTTAAGATGCATTCCAAGCTTGGTACCCTGTGAGTGCAAAGGAGGAAATAACTTTCAATAAGGGTAATCAGGAAAGCAGCATGGAGGAGGTGGCAGCTACATCTGGCTTTGACAGATGAGTAGTATCTCAAAAGGCACATTTGGGAACAGACACGAGGACACTCTGTGTATACTCAGAGAAGGGCAAGGGGTCTAGACAAGAAGGGGCTTAGGCACAGTGTTGGGGTGCTTCCTAAGGATATTAGAGTCTAAGCTCTATTTGATGACTGGACAAGGCTTTGGAGCAAGGAGCAAACTGATAGAAGTGGGGCATTAGGAACACCAGTTGGTTGGTGATGCTTAGGGAGAAGGGAGAGGAAGAGGCTGGAAGCAGGGGCATCTTAAATTAGTCCAGGTGTATGTTTGCAAAGTCCAGATAATGCATGGGTAGCAGAGGCAGAAAGAGGACAATGAAAGGATTGTTCATAATTAAACACTTAAGACCCTTAGAAAGAATCTAAAAGAGCATCCATTTCACACTGGACAGAAGGACACACAGAATCAATGTTTGGCTGCATGACCCTCAAGGACAGGAACTGCATGTTTTGTTCATCATTGTATGGCAGGGCCTATGGCAGTACCTGGCACACAACAGTTACACCATAACTATCAGATGTACCCCTTCCTTCAAAATTCAATTTATGAGTTTAATTCAATTCCACAAAACCACGTACTGAGTATCCACCATATGCTCGATGTTGAACACTGGAGACAGAGGTGAAGGGGGGTGGTGGCTGGGGAGGAATGAGCTGGGTTGGTGGACTGTTTTCCCAAAATGGCCACAATAATTTGCTCCTTTAATACAGGCTCCTGGGTAGCCCCCTCTTCCCCCAACCCTGACTCTGGGCTTGGTTAGGGGATTTACTTTTACCAAAGGGACAATAGAAAATATAATGCAAGCAGAATTGAAAAATGCTTATGTACTGAAGCTTGGCCTCTCTTGCTACTTGTTGGAATCCTGACACCACCAGATAAAGAACTTCAGACTAGCCTCCTGGATAATGAAAGACCACATAAAACAGAAATGAGTATTCCAGGTGAGGCCTCCCTAGACAAACCAGCCTGCCATCCACTGGACATGTTAAGTGAGGCCATCTTAGAGCAGTGTTGGCAAACCTTTACACAAAGGACCAGAGAGTAAATACTTTAGGTTTGCAGATCATATGATCTTTTGTTACAACTACTCAATGTGTGGTGCAGAAGCAGCCACAGACAATATGGGGGGGTGGGTGTGTTCTAATAAAACCTATTTACAAAAGTAGTAGCAGACCTGTGGGCTATAGTTCTTGCCTACTTCTGTCTTAGATTATTCAGCCCCAATCAAGCCAGTCTGGACCAGAAGTACCACCAAGTCAATTCACAGAATTGTGAGAAATCATAAATGTTTATTGCTTTAAGTCACCATGTTTGGGGGGCACTTTGCTATACAGCAAATGCTAACTGAAAAAGCTGGTATAAAACATTGTTTTAAGGCGCTTAAAATCCACCTGTGGAAATAGAACCCATTTGCAGGACAAACTTCAATAACAATATAAGGCAGGATGTTGAGTAAATGTCAAAGTGCGTGTTGCAGGGTAATTAGTATTATAAAGGATTATGAAAGAGGCAAATTAATTTTGGGCAGCAAATAGACTTGGGTAGGCCTTAATGGATGGGTAGAATGGACCAGCTTCCCAAACAGTTGTGTTTCTCTGTCACTGACAGTCTTTGTGCTGTTTGCTTTTGTGTCTGTATACTTCAACAGATTGAGGTCCCCTTGAGGGCACAATGTGCCTTATTTTCTATTTTCTTTTTTTAATGTTTGTTTATTTATTTATTTTGAGAGAGACAGAGATGGGGGAGAGGTAGGGAGGGAGGGAGAGAGAGAGAGAGAGAGAGAGAGAGAGAGAGAACAGTCAGGGGAAGGGCAGAGAGAGGGAGAGCGAGAATGCCAAGCAGGCTCCACACTGTCAGTGCAGAGCCCGAAATGGGGTTCAAAGTCACAACCTGTGAGATCATGACCTGAGGCAAAACCAAGACTCAGACACTTAACTGAATTAGCCATCCAGGAGCCCCCTTATTGTCTATGTTCCCAGAGCCTAGTGCAGTGCTTGGTTCACAGCCAGGCTCAATGTACACTTACTGAACAAACAAATAAACTCAGAACTGGGGAGGAGGAAGGGCCTTTATGTCGAAAACCAAACCTCACAACTCAAGGGAGAGGCAGGAGTCTATGTGCTCTGTTCCAGAGAGAAAATCAGTGGTGCAAAGAGAGGATTTAGACTGAGGGGAAGCAGAAGGTACAGATGGACACATGATTCTGGAATCGGGACAGGGAGGACAAGGCAAAGTAAAGGACCCTGAAAGCCAGGCATGGAGGTTTAAACCAAAGGTTACTGGAGCAAGGTGACCAAGTTGATATTTATGAAGATTAATTTGGTGGCAGAGAATATGGTGGAGTCTAGGCAAGGAGAACCAGGAGTGAGAAAACACACTAGTCCAGAAGTCAGTGGGGACAGTAAGCCTGTGTGATTCCATGACGAATATTCACCAAATGGAGCATATGCCTCAGCATAGACAGTAACAGAAAAAGGGGACATCTCAGGCATTTGTTCACACCACATTTACTGTGTATGCGGTATTAAGGTACATATCATGAGCACATGGAGAAACTCAGTAGATCTAGGCTGTCCTGGAACCAAGCTACGTGTAACACAGGACCTCTCCCTACTTGAGGGGAAGCATAAAACAACCCCTGTTATGAGTCAGGCTGCTAGAGTGGGCAGTGTCCAGGCTTTGCAGTAACACAGACTAGGGGTTCAAAGCCTGGCTCCACCCTTACCTACTAGCTATGTGACTTTGGACAAATCATGAACATTGTTGGCTGGAGTAGAATTACAAAATTAGAAATTTTGTAGAATTATACAGTTAGAAATAAAAAGTAGAATTATAAAAAGGGCAGATGACTGCATGGTACCATGCCTCGAACAGAGTAGGTACTCACATGAACCCGAAGTACAATAAAAGCAACATGAAGTAGGGAGCACATGAGTGGTAGAGACCAAGCGTTATAATAGTGTAGAGAAAGGAAAATCACTCTGGGATGGAAGAGTCACTCTGAATTTGAGAGTGAGAATAGCATTTTGTTTGGTAGTAAAAAATGACTATGATTTTGACAAGTAGGGGAAGGGGATGTTCTTTCCAGGAAAAGAGAGCGACATGTGGAAAGAACACAGATGAAAGGTAAAGCCCATCTGTGGAATACAATGGAATTTAGCTTGGCTTGAGAGGTGTGAAGTGAGGCTGTAAATGTTAGTCAGGTAGTGGAGTGGCCTGAATGCCCGGGTGAGGATTTGGACATCATTCCTGTACATAATGAGGTGCTGCTGAAGGATCGCAACTAGACAAATGATGTGATCAAAGTGACATGTGAGACAGATTAAACCAAGGACAGCATGCGGAGTGGTATGGGGGTGAGAGACAAATCCAAGGACAGACATGAGGTAATGCATGACCACTGTAGGGAGTGGCAAGAGCAATGGGGGGGCATGTGTAAAAGGCTATAGAGAAAGAACTGATCATGCCTGGGGAACAGTGTGGGTGGGCAGGGAGAAGGCAGAGTTGAAGTTCATTATGAACCATGAACACGGACTGATAAGATGATCTGCTTATTCATTCAGCCAAACCTCCACCGAGTTTTGTTTGCCACGTGCCATACACTGTTTCAAAGAGTGGGTATACACACATGCATAAGACATGGTCCCTTGTTTCCCATCTGGGGTCGGGGTTGGGGGGCAAGAGACACACACAAATCATTTCCATAGAGTGTGATAAATGACTGGACATGAGGTGCGGACACAGTGGTGGCACACTGGGGGTTCATCAGAGAATAACGCAAATATTTATGCATCAGTGAAGTTTCCACATTCCAGTAAAGAATGGACCTATTAAGCCCAGAGTAAGTACAAGGTGAGTGGCTAAATCACTGCATTTTCAGCCTTGAAAGACCATCTGCAGGGAGGTTAGGTTAGTGGCGACCTCATATAGGAGGTGGCCTGCCAGGTGTCAGATGGATGAGATGGAGAGGGTCCAAGAGAGTGGCAAAGGCATGAGAGTGTGAAACCACAGGGTACATAGAGAAACCTCAAATCATTTGCTGTTGCCAAAGGGCAAAGTGTGCAAGTGTCCATCTATAGCCTCTGGTCTCCAGTCAAAATCCTCTGAGCCACTGGTCTCTCTTGAACACATTACACAGATTCCTACCTCTGTCTTCACTTCTTAGGTTTCTTACCTAGGTGCCCTTTCCTCGTCTCAGCTCTGGCTTGACTGGTTCATTCAGTAAACATGCATGGAACCCACGTAATATGCTAGACCCCTGGAACATAGAAATGAAGATGGAGTGGCGTGGCAGGAGATGAAACTAGAGAAACCAAAAGGCGTTACAGGCTATGTTAAAGAGTTTCTAGGGGCGCCTGGGTGGCTCAGTCGGTTGAGTGTCCCACTTCGTCTCAGGTCATCATCTCACAGCTACTGAGTTTGAGCCCTGCATCGGGCTCTGTGCTGACCGCTCAGAGCCTGGAGCCTGCTTCAGATTCTGCATCTCCCTCTCTCTCTGTCCCTAACCCACTTGCATTCTGTCTCTATCTCTCTCAAAAATAAATAAACAACAAATTTTTATAAATAAAAATAAAAATAAAAATAAAAATAAGAATTTCTAATATATTGGTTCCTATCTGTGATTTAGAAGAACATCTCTGGCTTCATGTGGAATAGATGAAAGGGTGTGGGAAAGGCTGGAGACAAGATGGTTGGGTTGGCTGGTGCTGGACTGAAGCAGGGGACCACAAAGGACATGGTTCACAGAAGTTCAAGGTAGTATGGGCAGTTGAGGAGACTCCTTGGATGCAGAGCATGTAGGGGAAGTCTGATGGGTGGATATGGAGGGATTGTTCTTGACAGAGGGAAAAGGAGGGTGAAATTACGAGCTCCAGTCTGGACAGACTGAACATAAAATCCTTTCAGAATGTCTGGCAAGGCAGTTTCGTATCCAGCACCACTCCAGAGGGAAGTGGAGCCTGGAATAAGACATAGTCGAGTTCTCAGCATTTACATGGTAGCTAAAACTGTAGGCAGCTACGGAACACCAAACTTCAACAGGGAAGAGAGACTAAGAGGAACTGCAAAGGAGGCTGGACTAGGACGGATGCTGGAAAGAACAATTTCAAACCAGGAGTGTCTGTCTTTACACGGCAGGTGGCTTTGACTTGGAAGTCTGATGTGCATGTCTATTCTCTATGCAACTTTGAGCATAGATTGCATCCTGGAGCTTATCGTGGGTCTCTACCTCCCAAGAAGTTTGACAATTTAGGATAAAGGTTTATCAAACAAAAGGAAAGGACGGTGACAAAAGCTGATTGTTCTTTGATACTTCTTGTCTCAAGGTGATAACAACAACACTTAAATAATAGAAAATAAATTCTTTGCGTATTTTTATCATTGCTTTTCGACATTCTATACTAATTATTGGCTTCGTGTGTTGTCTTCCTCATTAGATTATGGAGTTCCTGGGGCAAAGACTGTCCCTTACTCACCATTCTAGTCCTCAGAGTCTACCATAAGGCTTGACACACTCGATCATTCAATCAGCAAATAATTATTAAGCACCTATGACATGCCAAGCATAGTTTGAGGCCCCAAGGACACAGGAGAGAATTTAACAAATAATTCTTCACTAGTGGAGCTTATAAATTCTAGTATAAATTCTAGTAAAGAATGTGGGAATCCAGCAAATCTAGCAATAAATATAATGTTGGTGGCTAAATCACTGTATCATGTAGGTTGCTAGGTAAAAAGAGTTTATATGATCTAATTGAACCTGCTAAAAGAGAAACCCAACTGCACACACAAACAGGAGCTCCAGAAGTCACTTTTCCTATTGCAGGGAGAGCTTTTTGAACTCTCTGTATTTGGTTTGCACTCCAAACGTAAACAAAACTTTCCTTATTCTATGTTCTAGAATGTAAGACTATGTTCCCGAGGTCATCATTTGTTTGTTTTCTTCTGCGGAGTTAAAAAAAAATTCTGAAAAGGTCCAAAATAGCCATTTATATACAGAATCAAGGTAGTGAGCTTAAAAATGGGAATATTGACTTTGAGATTGAAATTAAGCATGACACAATACAGAACACACTTGCTCAAGCAAACATTCACTAAGATCTACTATTTATAAACACACCAGGCACCACTGAATATAGCAGTGATGAACTGAAAGTCCCTGTCTTCAAGGATCCTGCAATATAACAAGAGGGATAAGACAAATATAAGATACATGGTAAGACAAATCTAGGATTCTCAAATGTGTCTTGCTTTTTCTTTTCTCCTTATCCTGCTTAACAGGTTAGTTATCTCCACCAGATATGCCCTTCCTCCCAGCTCTACCTATGAAATAAATTGGCACCTGCTACCTGTGTCATAGCTATTTATGTATGTCTTATATCTTCTGCTGGACTGTGAACTCTGCTGGTAGGGATTGAGCTTTACACAACCCTGCATGGGCAGTGAAGACAGGAACAAAGTCTTATACAAAGTTAGAGGAATGGGAGTTTAAAGCTCAAATATCTTTGCATCGGTTTATGAAAAAAATACATATATTTGTGGACAAGACAAAGGTCCAGAGGACTTTCAGGAAGAAAGGAGGAAATTATTTCTCTTTTAGGATGTTGCAAATTTCTTTTAAATGGAATCTGGCAGGGGAGCTTGGGTGGCTCAGTCAGTTAAGCATCCGACTTCAGCTCAGGTCATGATCTTGCGGTCCGTGAGTTCGAGCCCCGCATCGGGCTCTGTGCTGACCGCTCAGAGCCTGGAGCCTGTTTCAGATTCTGTGTCTCCCTCTCTCTCTGACCCTCCCCGGTTCATGCTCTGTCTCTGTCTCAAAAATAAATAAACGTTAAAAAAAATAAAAAAAAAATAAATGGAATCTGGCAGTTGACTAAATTGCAGACAGCAAATGACCTCAAGTGTTGGGCTAAGATTTTAGAAATACATAAATATACTGTGAAATATAACTGACATTGTTATATTTCATAATGAAATTCCTTACATATCTAGCACCTTCATTTTCAAAGTGCTTTTGTATACATCTCTTCTCACTTGATTGTAATGACAACCCCGGGGTGCACACAAGGCAGGTATTTCTCCTCCTGCCCCTCCCACGAACACCCGGAAGTCAATGGAAAGGAGTACATCAATCGGCTGCCACTGGTTGACTTGAGAACAAGAGCAATCCTCTTCCCACCAGGTCAAGGCACCCCCCCCAAAACACTATGATCAGCAAGAGATGGGGGGGGGGGATAGATTGTCTTTTTTTTTTTTTTTTACTTTCCTTGCAAAGGAAATAATTCAGTTTTCTGATTTAAAAATTAGAAATGACTAGAGGGGTAAAGTCACACTTTTGTGCTAAATAACAAGCAATGTAGCTTAAAGGGAGAAAAATCAGAAGAAAGGTGTGTTCTAAGGGATGTGCCTAGAGAATGTGTAGCTTACATTTTGACTTCTACACAGATGAGGATAATTAGCATCACTTCCCTGTAAAGTTTATTCAAATTTCCATATGTAGTGATGTTTCCCTGGATGCTCACTGTAATCATTAAATTGCACTTACAGCATGTACCAATTTACACCCCTGGCACTACATATAATACAATTTCCTTTCTTCTTTGGCTATTTTCCTTCCTTCCTTCTTTCTCTTCCTCCATCTTGCAGCTTTTACTGTCATTCGCGCATTATTGCACTAGATCCTGTGAGGACTTCGGGGAATACGGAAATGCAGATGAAATAAGCCACTAGTCTAGTGGCTCAAATAGCAGAGGATAGAGAAGGAAGGCTGAGGGCAGGGATTCTAGCACTCACCTTCTGTCTTCCCAGGACCTTATGCTGGGTTTCAGACAAGCACCTATTTCCTGAGCATTTAGTGGATGGCAGGACAGATGGATGGATGGATAGATGGATGAAGGAATTGTCTGAATGTGGACAGCAGTGTTCTAATTTCTGACTCCGTAGAATGGTGGAAGGTTCCCCTCCCCTGCCCATTGCTTTTTCTGTTTCAGCAACCCCTTTCAATGGGAAAGGCTGGGAACAAGAGCATCAAATTGGCATTCTGGAGCTCTTTATTTAGCAATTTGCTCTGTCTGAGTTAATATATGGGTTAGGTTCCCTGTGAACGACACTCTCCTAACTCTGGCAACGTCATAAAGACACTCAGCTGCTGTATGTCTGGCAAATTAATGACTACAAGCCCAAGGGATGGAGGGATGGGAAAATGTTAACATTAAAAAAAATAACCTTAAGCAAATTCAGAAGAAAATGAAACAGGCCTCACCCACCCACCCACCCCCAGCTATATAAAACCTCTTAAACAAAAAATTACAGAAAATAATACTTTAAACTTTGTGCTTATTAAAACAATCCCATCCAGAATGCAGGAAAAAAAAAAAAGACAGAGAGGGAAATTAGATGGGAAAAAGAATAAAAGAGTCTTGGGAAGATATGGAAGTAGAAGAGGAAGGAAGAACAAGAAAAATTAGAGAAGGTGGCCCCATGCTGAGATGACAGGGCAACAGGAGAGGTTATGAGCACTGGGTTGAGTCTCAGAGGCAGGTCAAAGAGAACCTTCCGAGGACCTGAGCAGCAGAGGTGGGTGAGGTGGGTGAGGTGGGATGTCCTTTTCCGAGTCTCCCAGCTCCAGAGGGTAAAATGAGGCTGACCATCAGGAACGCCTCCTCTGTGGCAGGTGCTGTGCTTTTACACTTAGACATCATGCTCACAGCAACCCTGCAAGGAAGGCAGTTATGCCCATTGTGCTGGGGACAACACTGAGTTCACAGGTTGTCAGTCACGGAGCTGAGGCTCTGGACAAGTACCCACCTGTGGACAGCACGTTGCTGTCCACGGAGGACTCCTTTATCTAATTTAAGCCTTAAGACAACATTGTGAAATGAACATTCTTTGTTTTGTATGGCAAGAAATGGAGACTTTGAGGCTTTGAGGGAGTCACTCACACTCACAGCTAGCAAGAGGCCAGGATGCATGTGAGGTGGGACACAATCTAGTGCCCCTTCTATTTTACCATACGGACTTCCTAAGGAAGTATCCAGTTCCCTGAACAACACTCCATTGCCAATTTCAGCCTGTAACTTGTGAGTCTGTGTAGGCTGAGCACCAGACCAACAAGGTACCACATGGAGGTTGGGCTGATGTCCCACGGTCATCCTGTGACTCTGCATGGAATGGGGACTCTGAGCCTTAAAAATAACTATATGGTTATATGATGTAATAAGTCAACTACTGAGTATTTACCCAAAGAAATCAAAAGCACTCATTCAAAAAGACATGTGCACACCTATGTTTATTGCAGCATTATGTACAATCGCCAAGATACAATCGCAACCTAAGTGTCCACTGAGAGACAAACAGGTAAGGAAGATGCGGTATATATATTTAATGGAGTATTACACAGCAATAAAAGGGATGTGATCTTGCCATTTGCGACAACACAGATGGACCTAGAGGGTATTAGGCTAAGTGAAATAAATCAGACTGAGAAAGGCAAATTCCATATGACTTCACTCAAGTGTGGCATCTAAAGACCAAAACAGGGGCACCTAGGTGGTTCAGTCGGTCAAGCATCCGACTTCGGCTCAGGTCATGATCTCGTGGTTTGTGATTTCGAGCCCCACACTGGACTCACTGCTGTCAGCACGGAGCCCACTTCAGGTCCTCTCTGTCCCTCTCCCTCTCTGCCCTTCCCCCGCTTGAACTCTCTTCTTCTCTCAAAAATAAACATTAAAGCAAACAAACAAAAAGCAGAATCAGATCTATAAATACAGAGAACAAACTGATGACTGCCAGAGGGAAGGAGGGTGGGAGATACAGGATTCCAATTATGGAATGAATAAGTCACAGGAATAAAAGACACAGCACAGGGAATATAGTCAATGATATTTTAATAGTGTTATATGGTGGCAGATGGTAGCTACACTTGTGGTGAGCATAGAATAATGTATAGAGAAGTTGAATCACTGTGTGATACACCTGAAACTAACATAATATCGTGTGCCAAATATACTCCAATAAAAAAGAAAAAAACAAACAACCCCCCACAATGGAACGGTTATTTGGTTTATGCTCCCAGACAGTACAGCAATCTTGTTTATAGCAGCCCCCAAATATGGCCCTAAAAGATAATGATTCTCATTCTAATAACGAGGGGGTTCACTGCTACCCCATGGGGCTACTGGTTCCACTGCCAGCTAGTTCTAGCCACAAGAAAATTACTGTTCTGAATCCAAGTCTCTTTCTCTATAACTTCTACCTTTTGGTTCTGCTTTTTCTAGAGTGACAAAGTCTTTAAACACAGCTGTTATGTCTCCCCTTCTTTTTCTCTTCTCTAGTCTAACCTTCCTCGGTTCCTTCACAAACTGGTTATAAGACACTCTCTCTGATGCCCTTTCCATTCCCGATCCCTATTCATGAAGTATACTCAAGTTTGTCTGTTTCCCTTGCCACAGATACTATTAAAATGGTTTAAAACACAGTTAATGTGCTCTAAGGATTATGGAGTCCAATGAGATCATTACACTCTTTCACTGCGCATGTGACTTTTACTGTCATAATTAGGAGAATGTTAGCTTTTTCAGCAACCGCTTTGTTGGGAAGAAAGATACATAAACAATCTCTTGCAGTAAGGCATGATGAGTGCTGTGAAGGAGGTGGGGACTGTCCTGTGGAATCGCAGAGAAGGAGCAGCTAATGCAGCCTGAAGGAAGCAAAGAAAGCTCTTGGAGAGGATGCTGGAACGACTCAAAGTAAGAGTTAACCAGGTGGAGAGAGTGGAAGAGCTTTCCAGGTAGATGGAAAAGATTTTGCAAAGATGAGCTGGCATGAGAGAACGCGGCAGCACTGCTCCCCTCCCCCGCCTCGCCGTTCCTCTTTTTTTCAATTTTTCTCTGGCTTCGCTTCCCTCTCAGATGTTCTTTTCTGTCAAGGCCTAGGATAAACTATATTCTCTTGTTTTAAGAAGTATCCTTTGTATGGAGTTCAAAATTCTTCTTATAACACCTGTGTACCATGAGTGTAAAGTGAGCGTTAAATAGCCTAAGCACTGGCAATGGTATGGTCATAAGTATTTTGAGCCTGCTCTTCTTTTCAGAGGCGGTACTTCTTTTTATTTTTACAATTTTTTTTTATTTTTATTCATTTTTGAGAGAGACAGAGAGAGAGAGAGAGAGAGAGAAAGAGAGACAGGGCGGGAAAAGGGGAGGGGCAGAGAGACAGAGGGAGACACAGAATCCAAAGCAGGCTCCAGGCTCCGAGCTGTCAGCACAGAGCCTGACGCAGGGCTTGAACCCACGAACCTCGAGATCACGACCTGAGCCGAAGTTGGACGCTAGCCAACTGAGCCACCCAGGCGCCCCTCAGAGATGGTACTTCTACATCAGTGGACTGTTTGATTGGGGTAGAAAAGCAAATGGCGCCTCAAGTATTCAAAGGCAGCCAAGGTTCCTTCAGAGCTGTGAGGTGGACTATGGGGCTCGGGGAGACCTGCACGGGGGTCAGAGCTCTTTGCCCCTTTATCAGCTGACCTGTCTTTCTCTTCAGTGCCTCTAGCCAGCCATGTTTGAAGTAAGGCATTTAAGGATCTCTGAAGTCTTGTTTCTAAGGTTATTATTCACAAACTCTTACCAAGGCTGTTTTCTCAGGCTGGAACGCAGACAGGCTAGGAACCTCACCTTGGCAGGGGAATTCAAGAAACTCAAGACGTGGTAACTCTCCCACCTGCTATTTCCTTCTGCTTGTTCCTTCTCTGCCTTCAGCCTCTCGGTCCTCCAGCCCCTCCTCTGGAAAGTGTACAGTAACTCAAGGCTTCCCTTAAACCTCTGACAGGTGAACAAAGAGAAACACCTCTCACAAATCCATAGAAGAGAGAACAGAACCTTTCATAAAGAACCCTAAACATCCCACCAGAAAGTCCCAAACAGCCCTGAAAAGTGAGAATAAAACTATCAAAAGCTGACAGAGGGTAACAAGCATTATTTCCAACCCACATTTGTCCTTCTAAAAAAAGCCAACCAACTACTGAAAAAACCCCTGAAATGTATGAAATCTAACATCGTTAACATATTTCCTGTCCTCACATAGCTTATAAAAAATGTTTCTGAGCTTTTCCCTGGCTCATTTGCAATGACGAGAAGGAGCAAAAAGGAAATGCAACAGATGGGGCTACCATCTTCTCTTGCAGTGATTTATCTTTACTTGAGGTAGCTTGGGCAAGGTTTCAAACATTTTTTAGATGTACCAATAGCTTATGCCTGGTCCAGAACAATGAAGATGAGGTTCTCTTAAAAAAAACACACACACAAAACAAAACTGCAGGTTATAAGCCATGTTTACTACTATCTATTTTTGTTACTTCTAAAAGAGATCACCTCAGCTTCCTCCCAACCCTCCCTGTACTGACTCCATGAGGATCTAATCTGGTGCTGATTTAGAGCTGACAGGTGGTACATGCATAATTAAAGATGACCCAACACAGAATGCTCTCATTCCTGGCATATTATCAGACACTTAAGCAAAGCAATTATCAGTAGGCAATCTTTTCTGTCAACAGAGATGGAGATGAAACATTTCTTCAATTAAGAGGATTCTGCAAGGATGCTGTACATACATCCATCTGCAAATACTTGAAAGTCTTTACAGTTTAATAGTAAGCCAGCTCAATGGAGCACCTTTGACCAGTTAATTCGTGCTACTCCCTTCCCCGTTATCCTGGAAGGTCACATTTTAAACATCAGCATCAAAGTAGGAATCATTCTGAGGTACTGTCAGAGATCCCGATCCAAGCTGTCACGGAGATCTCTGCGTCTCTCTGCCATAGTCCTATTGGGGTTTTGCAAATATACTAAACCTTCCTTTAAGGCTCAAAGCAAAAAAGGATAGGGTTCAAATAAAAGTAAATTCAATTAAAATTGCAATTTAAAGCAGTCTTCTTTCCTCCTCATGCTCCACCAGTGTCAAAGGATTTGAGAATTGTTATCAAGCCTTAAAACTTCATCAGGAATCTAAGTCATTTAAAGGATTTTTTTTTTCATTTTGAAGAAATAAATATTATTCAAAGGAAGAGGTGTCTTGACAAAATGATGGATTTCCTATTTCAGGTGAAGGGGGGAAGAGGCACTGCATTTCCTAATAGAGTACTGTATTTTTTTTAAAATAAATTATAGTGCATGCACTTTATATAAATGAATGCATTTTAGCTTTCCTTAGAACAGAAATTGCTTTAATGTTATAGTGAGACAAGTGATTTTCTTTTCTTTTTTTAAAGGGTAGTTTATACGTTAATGGGTTTTTTTGAAGCCCATGTAAAAACTGCCTTCCACGAGACAGAGAAACTCACAACGTTTGTGGTGCATATTTTGCCACATTTCACAAGGGGTCTTATTGTTTAAATTCTTATATCCTGATGTCATATGTGAACAAACGACCTTATTGTTCATTTGAACACATCTTTATAGGATCTCTGGTGGTAGAACTGGTGTTGTTGTTTGCTTTTTTTTTTTCCTCATCAAGTCGGAACAAAAGTCTCTTTTTCTGCAGCACTGGGAACTCGGGGAACACGGCTGTATGTGGCAGGGGTTGTCATTTGGAAACACCATAATGATAATGGAAGCGAAGCGCTAATGTAAATGGGGTGACTTCTGACAAGTAAATCAAGGTCTACAGGACAGTTTCTTCTACATAGCAGACTTGAAGGTAATGTAAACTAGAAGCACTTAAAAAGACAACTAAGAATCACCCAACGAACTATTAAAGAGGCAGGTCTGCTGGGTAACCAGACCCAATTCCTTCCAAGGTGTGTTTCACTCAAAAGACACTCCATTCAGAATGTTAGGGGAAAAAAATAACCAGTAGTCTTTGGGGAAAATGTAATCAGGCAGAGAAGTGGTGATGACAGTGGCATTGTTAATGGGAGATTCACCAGGACTCAAAGCACAAGTTCATTATATTTCTCAGAACTAAGAATAGCTTCTGAATGAGTACTCACAATTCTCCACAGACCTATATCTCCTAAGGAGCTCCCCCTTCTCCCTTTCCAATTTTGATGTAGGAAAAAGAAGAGAATATAGTCAGACATGGGTAGGTAGGCAGGAACAAAGGAACCTCTATAGGATGGAGAAGCATCTAAACTAGTTCCATTCTAGATGCTGTTACACTTCTTCCATCAGGATTCAGTTCAGAAGAACTCAAAGATGTAGTTTGGTAGCATGCTGCACCAAGAGGCCGGGACAAAGAAATATGTTGCATGTGTACTACTGTGGCAAACAACAAAACACTTGTGAGTTCCCAATCGATGTCATGGAGAAAAAGAAAATATGCGATATAAGGCATATACTACCATCAAAATAAACTTAAGAAAAAAGGAACAAATTCTAGTGAGTTTATTTAGGGATAGACTCTCATTTCCCATACAGCAGAGTCCTAGACTTTGTACAGCTTTAGTAAATAAAGCAAAGTCTATAAGCACAGTCTGTATGCTGAGGATAGCACATGGCACTAAGACATTTTATATCATGCTTTTTACACTGAGTTTTTATTTTAGAATCATCAACTAACATTTTTATGTAAGATGGTACCTTACATAAAACAGAACCATCTTATTGTTAACTTAGGTTTTTCCTATCCACCCTCAAAACTAGTTTCCCAAGTACCTTGGTTCTAACTTTTATGCTCGGATGAATAAAATAAGACTGTAACTATGGCTACCAAATAAAGACTAAATCACACAGATGATAGATATGGATAGAGTATATTTCGGAAAGAATAAAAATCAAGTCTAAGGTATTATTATTGTCACCGTTACCTCTTTGTGTCCTATTTCTGAAGGATTGCTTAAAACCTGTCATTTGGAAGTCTTACAGAGCCATTCTGCAGAAAACGATGTGTTCTTACTGCTAACACATGATCAGAGATGCTTATCAGGTTTATTTCACTAAGGACAAAGTATAGCATATTTAAGAAAGCCAGAATGGATGTTGTTCCAAATCTCTATCCATTGAGGAGAAGACACTTACTTTCTGGTTAAGAAGTGACCATGTTAATTCCAGAGTACCTTGCAATTGGGTTTTTCAAGAACTGGCACTGGAGGTCAAACCAGACAAAGGTGACGAGCACATCTTCAATGACTCCGAAGGCAGCAGTACAATCAATGCTCTTATTTTCTCCTCCTAATACTTCCCTAGAGATAGCCTGGCAGATGGACCAAAAAAGGGGTGGCCTCACTTCACTGCAGGGGGATGAAAGAAAATAGAAGTGAAAAAATAGTTCTTCTCCACAAACTGCACTCTAGGAATCGACTGTTCTTAACTCTGAGCTCTTTCACAAAACGAAATGCTATGCGCCAGTACACTTTGTCTCCCTTAGGGAGGGAAGGTGATGAGAGGAAACAGTGTTAGGAGAGGATTAAAGAAACATATGTTCTTATTAAAGCAGGGTTTGAAAAGAAATAATGTTACAGAGAGAATGATGATTACCTGGTAACAATGTATGCTGAATCCTCACTAAAAGAAAAGAAGGGCAAGCTTATATTGAATATCTAATGCACCCAGGTACAAATAACAAGAAAGAGAGTCTCACGCCAACCAATTTATACAAATTAACTTACAGTTATTCCCTTGTGATTGACCACATAACCTACACCCCAGGTAAATACGATGTGCTTTTACATGAACACATTTGTAACTTCTGTAAACTAATTAACAGAGATGAATACAAAATATCCAGGTAGAATGGAGACCAGTGATTTCCATCCCTGCAGCCAGTTGTACTGTAATATCTTCCACTGGATGCTGACAGCCTTCTCTTCCCCTCTCTCATTCCGACACAATGCCGTCAGGTCTGTCTAAGTAATGTAATTTACTGGAGTGGAATTCCCCTGGTAGCCTGTGCGGCACTTGGTGACAGTGTCATTTATACTCCACAGTGTCGTGGCCTGACACTGACACATCAGCCTTCATCCCTCATTCACAGCAGAGCGTGCAATTTCACCTTCTGCTGTGCCCTTCTGTAGTATGCACGTACAAATTTACTCCATTCAGCCCTAATTACAAACCTTGGTTAAAATGCTCTCATCAGATTTATATTTCTCACTCCAAATGTCAATCTTATTGAAAATTCCGATTTTCCTGAGGATTCATCCATTAGCAATAAACTCTAAAGCATTCCATGACTGAGTGCATTAAACTGGCAATGCGGACATGCACTTAAAATACATCATTAGAGTAAATCTCCATTGCAAATGCTTTACATTATTCAACCAAAGGAATAATGAGCTCAGCCCAGCCAGTACCCTCAAATTGCACATGAAGGATAGGTTAAAACTGGCTGTTATCCAGGAAGAAGCACACGGTATATCAATGGGACGGATTTCAGAGTCTCCGTCACTTCTTATGAAGGTGTGGGAGGAAATCACAGTCAAAGCCTAACTTATCACCTTCTCTTGTCTATGGTCTTCACAGAAACTTCAGTCTCTGGCAAAGTACAATATGGCAGGAAAAGATAATGGGGAGTGTATGTATGTGTTCATGGAGGGGACTAAAGCTATGCCTGCAATGCCAAGAACTTTGTTAAGTTACCCTGAATGATTTGCTCTGCCTAAAAAGCATTCTTCCATTCCATCCAACAGAAAAACTTTAAAAAGCAGCATTGTCTGGATACACTGTAAGAAGCTGGGTACCATTCTAATAAAAGACACATCTTACCGGTGGAGTTGACCTGAGAAACATCTCCACCCCAGTCTGTTGGGTACTAACACTAAAAACCCAGAAGCCACAACGATAATGTTGACATGGAAATTACAAGCCAGAAGTTGTATCTGTGAATGGAATGACAGGACAGACCATAAAAAAAATGTGGAGGATAAAAAAAAGAAGAAGAAGAAGAACAACAACAAGAACAACCAACTAGCAAAATACATCAATTAAAACCTAGCTGACACTGTTTATATCAGGACCATGTTTTAATTCCTTAGCTTATTGATCTCATTTATCACTTCTTGTCAGGTCCCAGGTGAGGCAAAGTCAAGGTACAGTCAAATTTCTTTTTTAATTTGGTAAATGAAAAAACTGCATCCCACGAAGGTCATGGAGGACGCTGAAGGAAGAGTCTGATGCCAACTCTTAGCATCTAATACTAAAGGTTAACCAAAGAAATTAAGTGATGCCTACACAATTATGATTCGATGATGAAATATACAGTATATTTACTTAAAAAAAAATAAGTAAGATCTACATCCAGCGTGGGGCTTGAACTCATGACCCTGAGATCAAGAGTTGCATGCTCTACTGACTGAGTCAGTCATGTGTCCCAATGTATTTATTTTTTTAATGGAAAAATTTCGTGGGCAGAAAGACTCTGAGAAGGGCAGGCATACACTCCATTAAACAGTAAATAACTTATTAAAAATAATAAAGTGAAAGAAGTGACAGTAATTGTTTTTTGCTTGTCAGTATCTGGTCATCTCTAGGACTGACCGGTAATCAGAATTATAACAGATACAATATTTTCTGTAGAGAATTACACCACCATGGAAGCTAACTGCTCCTGAAGTTTTGCCCAGTCCCACCTGAAATATTTAAAACTGCACCTGATTGGGGCGCCTGGATGGCTCAGTCGGTTGAGTGTCTGACTTCAGGTCATGATCTTGCTGTTTGTAGTTCGAGCCCCGCATCAGGCTCTGTGCTGACAGCTCGGAGCCTGGATCCTGCTTCGGATTCTGTGTGTCTCCCTCTCACTTCCCCTCCCATGCTCATGCTTTGTCTCTCAACAATAAATAAACATTAAAAAAATTTAAAAAATTAAATAAAATAAATAAAACTGCACTTGATTAAAACAGTGCTCTCTCTTTCATAACGTACATCAGCAGGTACTACAATTTAATATGCACAGATGTTAGAGCTGAAATATCCATGCTTAAACAAAAAACATAGGGAGAAGGTAAAAATAACTGAATATGCTCAACACAGTACCAACCTTAAAAGGAAAGAGAGGCTTACATTGTGCTGATTTAATGGCAAAATAAAGAAATGATCCCCCAGATGGCATCGGTAACCTGTGAAGAACCAAACTACTCTGTAAATGACCTGCAGCTTTCTGTTTGAGAAACACTGGACAAGAGGCTGATCGTGTGTCCATTTAATTCCAAAATCTGTACCCCAGGCATCCAGGGGAACCCCCAAATGCCCCGAAATTCTCCAGCACGTTCATATTTTACAATGGCACAAAGAAGAGTAACAACTCCATCCTTTTAATAAGTGCTGGTTTTGTACTTCATATATGTTATTTCATTTAATCTGCACAACCACCCTATGAGGTAGGTACGATCCCTGTTCCTTTTTTCAAATAAAGACATCCAGGCTTAGGAAAGGTTAAATAAACAGATCAAGGTCAGCAAGTAGCTAAGTTAAGATCTGGTCCTGAGTCCTCTTTCTCCCAAAGCTCTTGCCTTGCTTTAACCACCATGCCTCACCCTATCTGCCTCAGTTGGAGATGCCAGGGAGGAATGTGATCTGGAGTCTTCAATTTCCAGACGCTTCTGGAATGACTGCCCTCTTGACTCATCTCGTTTAGAAAATTACATCAAACTGAAAGGCTCAAAACACTTGCAGACATTCTCATTCTCTGGAAATGCCACAGCCACTCAGCCAGTGGAATGGGGACAGCACCATCACCGGGATCACCAAGGTACAAATTTCCCTGTGAACGCTGACGCCACCTCTCTTTGGTGTTTCTTCTAGCCACAAACTGGCACGTTATCACTGACTGTGGTTGCAGTAGACTCAGCAGTCAGATAAAGGGGAGTTTCTACTTGGTTAACTGCTCCCCCAACATCTGTGTCCAAGGAGGGTCCTCCAGAGCAGGCACACACTCATCCTCGTCCTCCCTCCCCACCGACCCCATCAGTCCACAAACAAGAGGCTTTGCTAATCTCTTGGCCACACCACTAAGAAACCCTCCCCTTCCCGTGCTGCGAGTCTTCAAGAAACAACTTTCTAACAATGACTCAAAAAGATGATGTTTTAAAAGAGCATTTCAAACAAGGCAATTGCTTTTTAAAAAAAGATTCAAGAATTCTATCACTTATTTCAGCCTTCCATCGACACAATTTGTTTATGTATGAGTCGAGCCTTTCTTCCTTCAGAAGGGGAAAATGCTGATAAACTAGCACATGTAGACAAACAGCGCAAAAACCTGGCTGCCTCTTGCTGCTGAAACAGAGTCACATTTATTTCCCAACGCACCACTTACCAGACAGATGCAAAGATGTGGGCAAGCCAGTCATCAGAATTAACAGAGTGATTGTGCTTGCACTACATATTCTGATTTGTATGAATCTTATTTTTAGCCATGCACAAAGGGCAATAAATGGAAAATCTTATTCTAACCGCTACTTTTTCTGGGCCACCCACACTGCTCCACCTACCGCACAAGTTCACAAATGTAAAAAACCCAACGCAGGGTTTGTCCTAACAAGGGATGCAAAGAGGCTAAAACGTGTGACATTTTTTCCAGTTAGTGTTGGTACTTTCACTCTTTTTCTGTATCAGGACTTTCAGGGAAAACAACATTGACTTATCTATGGGCATTTTCCGAGACTCCACGTTGGTATGCCATTCAGCACACAGGCAGGTGTGATCCGCAAGGCACGGGCACCAACCTGCTGCGAGCCGCATGTCAACCAACCTTCAGCAAAGAAATGCACCCACAAACATTTCTGTATATTCAGGAAGGTGATACCTACAACATTCTGTTCTGAGACAATGCCAAGGTCTTAAAAGTTCCTCAAATGAACGAAAGTGGTATCAGAAACATAAATGTTGCTAAAGCACAGCAGGCTGTCAGAAAGGATCTTACCCAAGTGAGGTCAATATTGCTGCTCCTCAGTCTGCCTTTAGTTTGCAGTTGGACAATGTTCACCGAGGCGGTTACCTCCTTGCCATCTCCCTTCCCTGTTGTGCATTCCCCTCCCTGCCTGCCCTGTCCACAGTCCCCACCGCATCTCAGGCAGCTCACCAAGCATTAACTCACACGGCTGCCACACCCGCCAAGCAGCTGATACTGAGAGACAGACACTTTGAGAGCAAACAACAAAAACACATTGACGAAGAGGATGTTTTCTAGGGGCGTAGAGAGGATACAGATGAGAGTCTATTTTCGATGACTCTCTCCTTAGACTTTTAACGAAAAGTTAAATGGTTAAGGTCCCAGGGTAGCAATTAAAATGCTTGTTCTTCTGAGCCCTCTGCAAACCTCAACAGCAAACATACGCAGGTAGTGATCAATATTTAAAAGTCAATTCAACAAAATAATTAAGACGCGAAAGGAGGCAACTCTGAGAAAGGCATCTTTCTTTACCTGTGTGCTTGCTCATTATCCAGAAACTAGAGGAAATGTTCCGTCATCCTCTGGTAGTTAACACATGCCCTGCAGAGCTAACACCTTCTTCCGATAACGCACGGTACGAGAGCAGCCCTGATGAGGTGTATCAGAAAATCTTTTTTGGGTTATAGTCCACTCTCGTCAGACCTTCTGACTAGTGCTGTAAAAACACGGGTAATTAAGTGTTACGAAAAAGTGGGTCATACACCACGGAGATACAACCACACCGCCCCCAAACTAGGCTCCAAATGACTGTGCTCTGAGAAGGTGGGAGGGGTCTGAACACAGCGAAAGCAAAACTTTTATGTGGTGAGGAGCATTTTGGTTTTCACTGGTTTAGGTTAGAGAAAGTTAATCTCAATGTCAACTACAAACCAAATAACTTTTAACGTGTTCTTGAAGTTTTATGACAAATGCTGGCTGTTAATGTAATGGGAAATTCAGATACAATGTCATAAACAGTCCAAGGGACAGTCTCAGGCTTAAATGACATGTCCATCACCGAAGAGCGAGTGCTGTGTGACTCAGTGAAGCAAAGCGGTCAAACCGAAACTGAAGACAAAGAAGCAAATTCTTATTATCCGCATTAGCATCTCCTTCTCCTGAGGAGGATCAAAGTACTCTATACCACTTCCCCACACCTGTAGCCAGCTTGGGCATTCAACAATCGCGGATATTTATCAAAGCACCCCTCGACTTCTGTAGCAAGAAGGCAAAATGTAGTACGTGAATTGAGCACATTCATTCATCTGTCAGTCACGAGCCACAGATATATTAATTCAATACATACGGAGTCCCGATTATAAACAAGGACACGAAGGATGGTGAAGGGATGCAGAGAGAAGAACCTAGAAGAATCTGCTTTCAAAGAACTTACGTCTTGTATAAGGGATAAGACCTAGTCATGACCAGACCAAAAACAGATCATTCTTTTAAAACAAGATCTTTTCTAGCAGCTTCTTACTATAGACTTCTTATTCTACTGATATAAGGCTTGTAGAAAACATTCCTACATTTTTCAGATGAATCTAACAATCCCCTTAATTTTTTTAGAAAGCGATTCATTTTAAAATTTTTATTGAGAGAGAGAGTGAGCGAGCGAGCATGAGTGGGGGAGGGACACAAGGAGAGGGACAAAGAGACTCTCAAGCAGGCTCCACTCTCAGGATGGATCCTGACGCTGGGCTCCATCCCATGACCCTGGGATCATGACCCAATCGAAATCAAGAGTCAGTCTCAACTGACTGAGCTCCCCAGGCACCCCAATCCCCTTAATTTTTTTTTAATCAGGGTTTTCTTTTAGTGCTTAAGATCCTTCCTCACCTTAGCTACATGTTAGGATTCACCCTGACCCAAAGTCCTAGCATTTCCCAAAGGGAAGCACAGAGCTATCAGGACAATCCCAGGAACTATAATACCACACCAGAGGAATTTGAAGAGAAGTCTCTTTGAAGGGGGATAAAGGATTCAAAGTTGAAGGAAAAGCTCTGGTTCACAGCACAAGAAAGGATATATTTGAATCACATTTTGGTACCATCAGGTATAAAATCAGAATTTTACTGTAGAACATACTGTTTGGATTATGGCTGGGGATATGGCTAACCAACCTTTCCCATTTCTGGCAAATTGCTATATTGTGTACTGGTAACAAATTTCTTAAATAACTAGAATACAGTTAGTTGATCTAACACTAATACCATTTTACATATAATTAAATTGTTCTCTTATGATTCCAGAGGCCCATTAGGATCTTAAGGGCCTCTCAATAGTCCTTTTCATTGACAAGATGCAGAAATTAAAAAAAAAAGTTAATACTGATTTCCACTTGATAAAGATAATGGTGTATCTACACAGGTATCTGTTCTTGTAAGAGATGATTAATGTTATTTGTGAGAAAAAAATAAGAAACGAGGAGATCATTATCCTAGAAAATGATAGCTAAAGTCATCATTCCTAAGCTCCACCAAATTTGTGGGATGTAACCAGTTCAGAATACTGCTTGTAAATTTGGAATTATTTTATTAATTCAAAAGAGTCTGGAAAAATACACAAAAGTATGAGTTAATAGTCAGGTTTTATTCTGGGTAGCTGGATTACAGGTAATTTATTTTCTTCTTTGTTGTTTTATAAATTTTGTACAAGAAACATATTACTTCCACAATCAGGAAAATAAAGCTACTCCTGTTTTAACAAAAGGAAACAATTATTCTCTGGTTCTGCTCTTCCTAGTAATTAAAAATACTTGATACACGGAACCCAGTATAATAATCTGGCCTGGCGACAAGTCAGACATGAAATACAGGAAAAATCTACTAGAAACAATAGATTACAGTTTCTAGTTAAGCTCTACAGGGACTCTAAAAATCCTCCTACACTCCAGAACTTTGCAAATACTGCTCTTCCTCATCATGATCCATGATTTGCACACTCTCCAGCTGCAGATGCCAGGGCCCTCACAATGATCAATGGGGGTGGGCAGGTGTCCTTGTAAGAGTGTGGTGCCACCACCTGGGTTAAATCACAGCTCACAGACAGGTGTCACTTTGCCAATGAAAGGTACAGTCAAAAGAAAGCACACAAATAATTTCTAAAAAGCAACAGATTGGAAATGATTAGAATTAGTTGCTAAACTATTTGTGCTACAACTGATAACCACTTGATAAAGTAGCTTCATAATATGCATGGTTGAGTTTCTTTGGAGATTCACAGAGAATACCATGTGAAATTTCTGATTTACATATTAATGTATACTATCATGCTGGTAACACTACCCCTATCTGTTTGTACCATTAGTGTATATGCAGAGAATAAAAATTAATTTTGATGATGCTCTGAGCAGAACATAATCCTAACACTAAATGCTACAAATAAGTGCATCATACAATCTTTCTAAAAAAACACAAAAGAATTGGCTTCAAAACTGTTAATGCTGGGGCACCTGGGTGGATCAGTCGGTTAAGTGTCCGACTCTTGGTTTTGGGTCAGGTCATGATCTGCGGTTTGTGTGTTCAAGCCCTGCATTGGGCTTTATGCTGACAGTGAGGAGCCTGCTTGGGATTCTCTCCCTCTCCCTTTCTCTCTGCCCCTGCCCTGCTCATGCTCTCTCTCTCTCAAACAAAACAAAACAAAACAAAACAAAAACAAAAAAACGATGCCAATGGGTTCCCAATGACTATAAGAATGAAATATACATGTTCATAAAATTATTTTATAAATTACTCTTAATATCATTAATAGTACCACTTTTAAAGTGCTTCCAAACTTTAAAGGGTTCCAAATAATGAACATAAGGAGAATATCTGAAATTTAAACTCTGGCACTGGAAAGGTGGTAAAAGCTAAACCTTGCAGTTTTTCAAGAAGAATAAACACGGTATATATATATATATATATTTGTAAATCAACAGTTTTGGATTATTAATTAAGGCATGAAAATAAGTCTAATAAAACCTCTTTAACTGGACTAATTGAGGATAAGAAGATTTTCTTGTTTGTTTCAATTTTCTGGTTAACTGACAGCTAGAAAGTGCTTTTTGTTGAAAATCTTTCAAAAGCAGTTTCTTTTCTTAATTATAAAACATTTAACCATTTTCAATGATTCAGCAGGTCAGTGTCATCAGTTACAGATATCCTCCAGGGTTTATTCTCCATCTTTACAAAACCGAAGCTATCTTGTTTTCTGAATCTCTATTTCAGAAAAAGGGAAGTGGGATGTGTGCAGTAGGTAGGGTGGGGTGTGCGGGAGGGGTTTGAGTGGGGGTGGGGAAGTATGAAGGTTAGTGAATTCAGGATTCTGGTTTGTTGGGTTCCAGGTAGCTAAGCCATCACTAAACATGAATTCAGTGTCTGGAACGAGGTAATCTGATTCCTAGGAGACATGAGAGCCTACAAGGAGAGCCCCCAAGGGTCTATCTTTGTTAGTATTCTCTATCTTATATCATTCCATCTGGGCGACTTGGTTTCCTGGTCTTCTCTGGGGAAAAACCGTGTCAGTGTGTCCCTCTAAAAATTATGATCTCTGAACTCATGGGGTTGAATTTATTTTGATTTAATCCTATATCCTTGTCATTTCAACTCAAGCTTAGGGAGCGGGTAGCCGCATGTGGATGTCAAGGATGAATGAGCACTGACTTTTCTCTCTCAGACTTGCTGCCCTGGATTTTCTTTTCTATAAAAACCTTCAATTCCAGTTTCTGATATCTTAGCAGCTGAAACCTTTGTTACTTTGCCCTGTCCTCCATCACCTTTGTCCTCTCTCCATCACCTAGAGAGTTCGTTTCTAAGCAGGTTTGGAAAGTCAGGGTAGGAACAATGGGACTGATTTATACATATTGTACTTTAACTTTGATGACTTTATTGGTTATTCGTTTCCCTTAAGCCAAATACCTACATATGCATGTATATGTATACAATATATAATGCATGCATGTGCATGCACACACACATAATCCTGATTATCCCGATTATTTCTTCCTCCATCCTTAAGAAGAAGTGGGAAAATTTCAGACAGAGGTTCCTGAGCTTTTTGGAACTGTGGGTCTTTACGCACTGCTCTTCAGGAATTATAAGCCCTGGTCAGACCCAAGGGCAGGGTCTGAAGGTAGTACAAGAGGTCTGAAGAAAACACGGCTACTGGGCCCCATGAGAATTTGCTAATTGTTCTCCAAGTCCAGCTTTCAAGAAGCATAGAATAAAAAGCAAAATCCCCCCAAAGTAGGGCTCTAATGGACTAACCTAGTAAGTTCAGTCCTGCATATTCCTCATAGAACTGCAGGACTCACTAAATTGATCTGTGATTTATGGGTATTACAGTGATTTGGTGATGAGGGGTAAATGAGACTTCATTTGGAGTATGTAAAATAGGCACTATAATAATTTGAGGCTCCATTGCAGGAGAATTATTTGCTATTAATTTTCTTCTACAGCTTTTCCTTTTTTCTACTAGGCTTCAATCAGTGGCTATAACATAATCAAGTCCATATTCTCTGGTTTGTGCCCCAATGTCCACCTCTACTGATGAAGACCTGTTCTGTGTCACAGCTATGCATGGAGGGCCATAAGCCTGTGCATTATGGTGCACTGTGCTTGGACTCATTCATGAACACACAATTCAGGTGAACTGGAGCAGCCCCACTATAGGAGCACAGGTGGGTACACGTTCCCTCCATCACAGTGAAACAGCTTTCCTGCATTTGTCAATGACATTTGGTAGAGATTATAGTCGTTTATGGCAAACTTCCCTGGCAGTTTCTGACAAATGTGTCCTTGCCCTGAGGGGAAACCCACCCCTAAGAGTGAAGTATACGTTCTGCAGATCCCTTATCCTTGCCCAAAGGGTGCCAGGGAAAGTGATGGGGCTGAGGAAGGTATGAGGGACACAGCCATCTATTCTTACTCCACCCTCACAAACTGTAACAGCTCCTTTAGTTATTCTGCACAGCATTCTTGGAAGGCAAGTGAGCTCTGAAATTCAGTTAAAAAATCATTAATTAACTGGGGCGCCTAACATCATTAATTAGCTAGGTGTCCGACTTGAGCTCGGGTCATGCTGTCAAGGTTCGTGAGTTCAAGCCCTGCATCGGGCTCTGTGCTGAGAGTGCGGAGCCTGCTTCGGATTCTCTGCCTCCCTCCCTCTCTCTGCCACCCTCCTGCTCGTGACAGTGAGGAGCCTGCTGGAGATTCTCCTCTCTGCCCCCCCGCCCCGACACACTCTCTCTGTCTGTCCCTTCCCTGCTCACACTTTCTCTCTCTCAAAATAAATACCTTTAAAAAATCATTAATTAATTGTTACTGGGGTGAAATATATATAGCATTTACCATTTTAAAGAGTATAATTCAGTAGCATTAAGTTCATTCACATTGTTGTACTATCATTGCCACTATCCATCTCCAGAACTTTTTCATTTTCCCAAAGTGAAACTACCCATTTAATGCTAACTCCCTGTTCCTCTCTATTCTCAAACCCTGACATCCATCATTCTATCTTCTGGCTCTAAGTTTGACAACTCTAGGTACCTCATATAAGTGGGATCATTCGATACTCGTCCTTTTGTGTCTGGCTTATCTCACTTAGTATCTTTAAAGTTCATCTCTGTTGTAGCATGTGTCAGAATTTCATATCTTTTTAGGACTGAATGATAGTCCATTGTGTGTATATAGCACATTTTCCTTATCCATTCATTTGCTGGTGGACATTTGGGTTGCTTCCACTTTTTGGCTATTGTGAATAATGCTGTAGGAACATGAATGCATAAACATCTGTCCAAGTCTCTGTTTTCAGTTTATTTATTTATATTAAGAGAAAGAGAAAGAGAGAGACAAAGAGAGAGAGAATGAGAGAGAGAGAGAGAGAGATAATGAGTGGGGAAGAGGCAGAGAGATAATTCCCATGAACCAAGATCCCATGAACCATGGGCCACGGGATCCCATGGTTGATCCCATGAACCATGAGATCATGACCGGAGCCGAGATCAAGGGTCAGACACTGAACCGACTGAGCCACTCAGGTGCCCCTGTCCAAGTCTGCTTTCAGCTCTTTTAGGTATATATCCAAAGGTGGAATTGCCGGATCATATGGTAATTCCATGTTCAATTTTTTTTAGGAACTGTCGTACTGTTTGGTATTTAGGTTTTTTAAATTAACAAATAAATTAGTTTTTAATGCAGATTTAGGTTTACAGCAAAACTGAGTGGAAAGGAGAGAGGGTTCCCATACTCCTTGTCCCCACACATGCACGGCACTTTTACAGAGACGCTCTAGACAACTTGGTGACCCGAGGGCTTCACCCCAGGCTGCAGGGAGTGATTTAGGCAGGCTGTGCCAGATCTGGCAGGAGCTTCAAGCACTGAGTCACCTGAGGCGAGTCACCTGAGGTGTTGGAGCAGCCTTCTTCCCTCCCCAGGCCATGAAACTGACTGACATCAAAGGTGATCGTACAGGAAAACCTGATGTGTAAACATGGACACTCGCAGATGCCAAAGGAGGAAGGGGATTAAGGAGCATTTGATCCAACCTACTTCTTCCATATCATGGTGGAGATGCTTCGTAAACTGAAAAGCTTGCTTCCAAGGATGCTGTGCAGAATAACTAATCAGTGCGTGACAGAGATGTTACAGTTTGTGAGGGTGGAGTCAGAAGACATAATTATATCACTTACAACTCTATCAGCCCTCTTACCATCCGTGTTACCCTTTGGGCAGCCCCGAGAAGGCAGCTCTAGATTAAGTCCTTACAGAAGTCTTTCATCATCTATCACCTTTTTGCCTTATTTTTCTGATTCTGTGGTTTTTAGTTTAAATACATGCACTTACATGTACCTCCAGGATCTCTGGCTCTGCTAATGGTTAGGCGATAGATAAGCTCCTTCATTCTGTCTGCTTTAGAACCGCTTTATGAACAGTGATTATTCTCAATTTTTGAGAGTTCTAATAAAAGAACTGTATGTTCTAAGTGCTCCTCTGAATGAACATTTACCATATCCAAGTAAAATGTTATAAATCACAATGCTTATCCACAGATTTAAAATGCCCAGAAATTTCTCATACATTTCCTGGACAGCATCACTCACACTATTTTTATCCTCACACCGACTCAATGAAACAAAAGAAAAAATGTTTAAAATTCTTACAATGAAAGCTAGAAATATACAAGTGCATATATATTCATAGGCACATATGTACATTTGCATGTATGCTCACATATATCCAAATGTGCATTTGTTGAGCCAAAATCTTCCACTTTTTTCTATTAACATGGAATAAATTGTTCTTGTCCTCAGTGGAGAGGTGATTGGCATGTTCCAAAGCCAATGCTGATCCTCAAAATGCTGATCCTCAAAATATGTCAGTCCTGAGAACTTAGAACCCCACAAGAACCTGAACTTGATGACCTGGACTACTTATCACAGATGTGTCTCCCTTCCCACATGTGCTTTGTAAATTGAGTCCCATGTAAGTGTATGAGAAGAAAGATAATAGTATGATGATTCACTTTGAAAAGCAGCAATACATTTGTCAATCTGGGGGAAAAAAGACTTCCCTTTTGAGTGTATCTAAAACGTGATAAGCATACCTGCAAAAAGACTGTAGCTGTCATTTTAGCCTAAAAACAGCACAGTTGAGACCCTTGTTGCACTCCAAGGACAAAGAATGACCAGTATTATTGACTCTAAAGCTGGTACAGAATAACAGCATTTACTTGGCTGGACTTTCAAATGTGATGGTCCTAAGAAGACCTTCTCTCTCTCTTTTTTTAAAAAAATGTTTAATGTTTATTTATTTGTGGGGGGGGGGGGGGAGGGCAGAGAGAGACACACACACAAAATCTGAAGCAGCTCCAGGCTCCAAGCTCTCCACACACAGAGCCCAATGTGGGGCTTGAACGTACGAACCATAAGATCATGACCTGAACTGAAGTCAGATGCTTAACTGATTGAGACACCCAGGCACCCACAATCTCTTTTCTTGAGACATGAGTCAATATGTTAAGTAAAGCACTAAATATCTTAATTTAGTGACATTTAAGAGTGAATATTTAATATATTTTTCTCCCTTTATTGTTCATCCTTTCAGTTACACGTGAATTAAAGCAGTGATTCTCAAAGCAGAGTCCCTGGACCACTCGCTTCAGCATCACCTGGAAACTTGTTTGAACAGCAACTTCCCAGCCTACCCCAAATCTACTGAATCAGAAATTCTGGGCATGAGGCCCAGGAAGTTGTACCTTAACAAGCCCTCCAGGTGATTCTGGTGCAAGTTAAAGACCCAGTGCATTAAGGAGGCACCAATATGAAGATTCTAATCCCTGCTCCCTTCCTCAGTTATCATTTTCGAGATACTTTGTTAAAAGAAAAGTAACCCATGTGGGTTTAGGCTACTTGTTATTATCATCTAAGAAAATTCTTACCATTGTTTGGTTCCAGGAAAGAAACCTCAGTCACAACTTACATGTAATTTTTCCAGGCTCTGTGCTGGCTTCGAGTCTTAGGATGCAGGGAACTGGGCGAAGGGAGAGATGAGAAGGCTACAGCAATCCATTCAGACATGGACCCCAAAGCTTTGCAGGGCAACCTTGTGACAGGTCAGTGAGTGTCCACCTGAATGGGGAGGGGGGAAGAGCTGTCCATTAGCAGAGTAAACCTTGCAGGTTAACATTTCTCCCTCCCCTCCTGCTATCCTGCCACACCGTGTCCCTCACTTTTATGACAGAATCTGACTTGCTATGCCTCTGGCTGTTTGCCTTTTGACTACTCCACATAAACAGAACATGATAAAATGGTCCATAGTAATAATACTTGAGCTCAACCCACGGGGAAGCCCTGTTTGGTGAATATTTCCTGTAGGTAAGCATCCCTCACTGGGAGCTCTTTGAACCCAAAAGCAGTTATGAGACCCATGTCCAATCTCATGAATGTTTCCTTTCAACAAATGAGAACACCTTGGTTTAAAAGACACATGCAGCTGCAATAACAGGAAGATACAGGAACAAAGGATACATTTGGGAATTCTGAGATGAGATGAATCTCTGATGCCTTAAATATGTTTATTCACATAATATTTAAAATTTATATTTATTAAAAAAATTTTTTTAGAGAGAGAGCATAAGCGAGGAAGAGGGACAGAGGGAGAGGGGAGAGAGAGAGAATTTTAAGCAGGTTCCATGCTCAGCATGGAGCCTGATGTGGGGCTTGATCCCATGACTCTGGGATCATGACCTGAGCCAAAATCAAGAGTCAGACGCTTAACTGACTGAGCCACCCAGGTGCCCCTAAATATGATTATTTTTAAAACATTTTTCTAATGCTAAATTGATACCAGCTGATTGCAGAACATTAGAAAAGCATAAAGAAAAAATACCAAAAAACAGACTTTTAACTACTATGAATAAAGGAGAGGGAAGGTAGGTGGGAGGGGGGTGGGGAAATAGGTGATGGGGATCAAGGAGTGCACTTGCCGTGATGAGCAACCAGTGATATATGAAGTGTCGAATCACTATATTGTACACCTGAAACTAAGATAACTATATGTCAACTAACTGGAATTAAAATAAAATAAAATAAAGGAAAAAAAAGGATCAACTGTAGCCCTGACCTGATAAATCACTAATGATATTTTGTTGTATAATTCCATAACCCTTAACCGAAACTCCTGAGCTTCAGAATATGTTCCTGAATTCAGAATTGTTCGTTTCTAAAAACTATTTTGATGCAACTATGATTTATCACATAATATTCCATAAGGGTCTGGAGCAGCACCCCATAATCTGACATATTTTGTAATATTTTTGTAGCAAAACCAATGCATATTCCTATTAAGGTGGATAAAACAGAATCTCACATTGGTTCAGGCCAGGTTTTTCTACCAAAGAAGTTACAAAAAAACCCTTTTGATTTTTGAATGCTTTTGGATTCAGAATTGGGGATAAAAGCTTGCAGACCAGTATTCTTTTCAGATACACAAAAAACTCAAGAGTTTTGTTTCTACTTTTCATTCAGTGTTACACAAATGTGAGCGTTTCCCCAAGTAATTAAAAACACTTCAAAAACATGCTTTTCAATGTCTATGTAATATTATATCCCACTTAGAAAAGGTTTTTTTTTTTTTAATGATTTCATTTTTGGAATTACTTTTTTCGTTGTTAATGCAAATGACACTTCGAGGGACATATTTGAGTATCAGATCGTCTGAATTTCTGAATACTTTCTTAGGTGGATCTGAGAACAAGAATTATTGGGTCAACTGGTGTAAACTTTAAGGGTCTTGATGATTTTCCAGAAAAGCCATACCAATTTACACTCCTAACACAGCATGAGTGCCTGGTTAATTTGTTTAATTACCCACATTATCATAGGCAAGGAAAAAATACACTTGCATATCATACATCTTAACAAAGCTCTAATCAATGATAATCATACTTAGGAGATTTTATTTTTGTTTTTCTTACACAGAAGACAGTGAATAGCTCATAGTCTCTCACATAACAAAAGAGAAATGGGATTAATGTGAGTTTACCATCAACTGGAACCTCATTAGACCAGACTGAGTCAGATCTGGGCAACGGAGGAGCTGTCACTTGTCCATGGGGTCCTAAGTTTGAAAGTGGTATGGAAATAATTCACACATTATCATGAGAAGACAATCATTTGCTAATTATTTGTGGGCTGGTAAATTCTGCTTCCAGGCTACTGAGGACTGGTGTTTCCCTTCCTTTTGGCGTTTTTGTATTTCTTGGACATTTTGCTGCTACTCAGCATGGCTATCACAGAACAGGAAGAGATGTGAAGACAAAGTGAAATCAGACAAGCTAATAATAATGGCTAACCCTTGTGAGTGCTTACGATGTGTCAACTCTGGTGCTGGGTACCTTGTGTGCATTACCTCGTTCAGTGTGCGCTGGTATTAAAACTGGTAGCTGCAGAATTTGAAAGTATGTGCTCACTCATCAATCACTGTTCCACTCTAATAAGTTTGGAGCAGTTAGAAGTTTGGGATTTCAAAGAGCTATTCAAGCCTAGTGTCTTATTACCACGGCTCCAAGTCTGGTTATAAACCACAGACTTTGCCTTTACCCTTTTTCGTTGTTGTTAGCACCCTCTCTAGCATCTACACACAGCAGAGGAAATGACACAGATAAAATCCAAGAAAACTCTAGATAATAATAAATGCTTTGAAGGTCCTATACTTACAGGAGGGAGGCCGTATCTCTTAGAGTACCACAGAGAGTTGGGAGTCTGTTGTATAACACAAAACAGTGTATACACAGAAAAGACATGAGGATACACACAGGATATATACTCCAAAAAACAAACACACAGATACATTCTTCCCAAATGTGACTTCCCAAATGTGGTATATAAATTGGTAATGATAAAGTCAGGGCTCACAACCCCAAGTTCCTTTTCATTTATAGTTTTGTCTAATAATTTTTCTTTCTCTTTTCCTTTTATCCTTACAGGACAATTGGTGTAGAGAATACCACAATTTTCATATGCTAGTAAAAAAAAAAATTGAAGTGATACTTCTTTGTTATATGGAATGAAACAACACCACTCTTTTCCTTGTCTATAAAGTCAATTTCTGTATAGTAGAATATAGTATATACTGTAAAATGGCTAGGGTTCAGAGAGAGGGAGAGAGAAAGAAAGAAAGAAAGAAAGAAAGAAAGAAAGAAAGAAAGAGAGAGAAAGAAAGAAAGGCAAAAGATTCCATTTTATTTTGGGAGTGAGTTGAATTGATCTTCCCAATAATCTTATCTAAAAGTAAGGGATGTTTCTTAAAAATTATCAAAAAATCAAAAGACAAAAGATGTATCAAGAAGTGAATCATTTCCTTCACTGTGGCTTCTCTTTATAATTTAAATAACATTCTCCTGACAATTAGGTGTCAAGTAAGTAGAGTGGCTCCAAAATGATTTTTCTTTGCCAGTCATATATGTGGCTAATTTTCTAAGTATGCCAGGACTATAAGGTGTGAAAAATAAAGCAGTAAGAGGAAATGACCCCTCAAAGAACATACTTTGTTTTTTTCCAAAATGCCTAATTGCTTGGGGGAAAATACAAAAAATAAAATAAGCTACCACTAATAACAGAAATGATTACCAGAAGCTCTTTATATACTCAAACTGCACAACCAGCATTTCTGAAGCTAATTACAAATTTGGATTCTCTCATTTTAAAAATATACTTCGAAGCAGCCCACTTCTGTTTTAATGCTGAACCAAAGTCTGTGCAATTGGCGTGTTATCAAAGTAAAAAAAAATGCGTTGCTTGAACAAAGTTATCACTTTCAATGTCACTAAATCTTGAACTGCAAAATACCACAAACTAAAAACTAGTAATACCATGTGGTTATGTTATCTTACATTTACAAGAGTGTATAGTTTCCCAAGCCCTACGGGACTGAGACCTCTGGGATCACAGCAGCTTTGTTACCTTGGGGAGGCCATTCACTGCCTCTGAGCCTAACATCTTTCACGGGTTCTTGTGAGAATTAAATAGATTAAATGAGAAGGTATACAAAAGGGTTTTTGCAAACTATAGGACACAATATCATTATTCTTTTTATTGGCAACTCTGTGAGGCATAAAGATATCCACCCCCATTTCATGGTTAAGGAAACTGACAGGTGGAAGATAAGGCAAAAAATAAAGCACCAAGTTAGGAGACTCTCAGGTTTTATCTACAAATTGGCCACAAAATACCTGGGTGACTCCATGACTTGCTTCTTTAGTAACAATGAATGCATAGGATGAGATGATTTTAAGGTCTTCTTGAGGCCAATGGTTCTGTGATCTGGGACTTGGCCATGGTGGTGAAAGACAGCCCTAATAATTCTTTGGAAGCAAGTCTCTCCTGGAGGCCAAGTGCAGTGCCCACCAATCTGAGGCCTCTGGAGCTGGGGTGGGGGTTCTTGAGGAGTCTCCCACTCGCAGGGATGGGACTGACATCAGCAAACTCGTTTCGCTAGATTAAGGGATGGTTGGGGGATCCTAGGTGAATGGCCAGGGCCTCTTGGGAGGTACTGGAGGAGCTTGAAACAGCAGCTCTGATTGATTGACTGACTGATTGATTGATTGATTGATTGATTTGGGGGTGGGGACGGCTTCTAAATAAATTTTTATTTTTATTTACTTATTTTTTCCATTTCTAAAAATAGGCTTTATTTCTCTATTATGAACAGTTTTTTTTTTAAACTGTAGAACAGTACCTATTTTTATTATTATTGAAAAGGGCATCTTGCCAGCCCTCCTCCAGCCTCCATTCCTTCTTACAAACTCCAATTACAGATTTCTCTCTTCTTATGATTTTCACAGTATTCCATATCCCGACCAAGGCACTGAACACATTGCATTGTTATTAGTTATTTATATGTTAAGTTTTATTACCTTTTGCCATCTGAGCTCTCCCCATGAGACCATGTGCTCCAGGAGGCCAGGACTGTGCCTCTTCGTCTAGAATAGCCCAGGGACTAGCATACAGTAGGTATTCAATACATGCTTGCCAGCAGCTGTTTATTAACCAGTACAGATATTTCACACACTAACAAGTAGTGTAGACAAATAGGTATATACCACCCGAATGGTCAGTCTTGCTAACAGCCCCACTGTTGTTTGGCTTTCAGTTTCAAAGAGATAGCCACCTCTGGATTCCTACAGTGTTGGGGGGAGGGGGAGAGATGCGAAACGGCTATTTTTTTGTATTATGAGTGCACATCATGGTCACGTGGGAATTTCACTTTAAAAAGATTGGAGCCACTAACTTAGGCCTCTACTAATAATATTCTAGAAGCACTAATACAACTTTCTGTTATGTTCAATATCTGTGCTGTCCAATATGGCAGCCACCAGCCACATATTAATACTCAGTAAATGCACATGGTACAACTGGATTTTAATCCATGAGGAACTGGATTTTAATTTTAATGCATTTAAATTAAATTTAAATAGCCACATGCTATTAGTGGTCACTTTATTGGACAGTGCAGGGGCGCCTGGGTGGCGCAGTCGGTTGAGCGTCCGACTTCAGCCAGGTCACGATCTCGCGGTCCGTGGGTTCGAGCCCCGCGTCAGGCTCTGGGCTGATGGCTCGGAGCCTGGAGCCTGTTTCCGATTCTGTGTCTCCCTCTCTCTCTGCCCCTCCCCCATTCATGCTCTGTCTCTCTCTGTCCCAAAAATAAATAAAAAACGTTGAAAAAAAAATTTAAAAAAAAGAATGATTCTATTGGACAGTGCAGCTTTAGGCTGCCTTACATACTAGTTTTTTGGATACACTTCAGACCCCAGAAGCCCATAGGACGACACCCATTCAAGAAGTTTTTACTGACCTCCTGCTGGGTGCTGGGCACCAGTTAAGTGTTTTAAAACAATGGTGAATGAGAGCCATGGACACTTCCTGCCCTTGTGGCATCTCTTAGCTAGACTGATTTCTGAAGACCTCACAAAACCTTGAAGTGGTTCACAGGACTGTGCTTAGGAAAAGGTGGGTGAGTAGATATGGTAATGCTACACTAAGCACGAAAGCACGGCTTTTTCATTTCTTCATATTTACTGTTAGAGAAGCTGGGGAAAGTTTAAAAAGAGATATCTGAATGATTACTGTTCATTCACTTACAAGTAAAGTCACATATCCCAGATATGGGAAATTTTCTGTATGTAATTCCCTCTTGCACAAACATAAATCCACTTAAAAGCAAAAGTCAGTGGGACCTGCATTCTTAAGCCTAAGAAAAAGTAAATGGTATTTAATTACAGCAACAGTCATAAAAGCACAAGTGGATCTCGAGCTGCAAGCAGTGGGCAAAGGCACGCTGATACCAATTAGCAGTGAAATGATCAGGGTTTCTAGAAGGTACCTCTTGTATAAGTAAGGCTGATTGCATCTTTGTCTCTACAATTCAACTCTCAGCTAAGATTTTCCTAGTGGTTTTAATGGGATGTAATGAACAAAACCCTATTTGCTTTTCCCTAGGAAATTACAGGTGGAGGTATTTTTATCTACATATCTATTTTATCACAAATCTAATACCAACAACATCATTTCTAAGAAACATAAAAGTCGTTTGGTTTCATGCTTTTCCAATTTCCAATACTGCCTCCCCTGTCCTCCTGTTGTCAATTCTTTGCTAACCACCTCTTCTTGCCTTACGGAAATTTTGAATGATACAGAGAAAAAAAAAAACAAACAAAACATTTAGAATTGGTTTATGTTCTTGTTTGAACCTGAATCCAGGTTTGCTTAAGTTAAAAGGACAAAGGCATCATACCCTCGGATACAGTGTTTTTAAATTGATTCTCTCCACAGTATTATCACTTGCTGAGCTGAGTGATAGATATTCAGCTGAGCTAAATATTCACTGAGCTAAATAACTCGGTTTTGCTCAGTATCCCAGTGGTGTCGTACTTGATGATACCATCGAGGCAATCTGACCTCCTAACTTTAAAATGCCACTCTGGTGCCCTGCCCAAAGTTGGACTACTGATTTGAGGGGCTAATAAATGACTCTTACACATCCACACACAGACAATGCACACTCCCATCACTTTTTCTCTCTGGATTGAGTACAAAGATAAATTACAGTAGTCAGAAAATAAAACAAGAATTCAAAACTTAGTTCCAAAGCACAAATTTCATTTAGAGACTATCAGCGGCTAGAAAAGGTCAAATCGCAAATGTTCCACTGGTCCTATGCTGTACACAATACTAGTAAAAATTTGGTGACAGCATTAGCGTTAAACATGTAAACTGAGAGTGGTTCTGGCATCCTTATTCATACTCAGAAACACTAAGTGGAGTAGTCACACACCATTTTATGGCCAGAGGGGCTTAAAAAGAAAGGGGTTAATTTTTGGAAACTACAGAGATGAATTTTTAAAAAATCTACATTTCAAGCAATTTAAATAGTCACTTGTATAAAGCAGAAGACCTTTGAATCATAGATCTTGTGGCTTTTGTGTTTTGCTCTACTGGCATGGGAAGGTGATGCAAGGAAATGTGCTTTTTTTTCTTTTTTTTTCTTGTTACAACCCAAAAAGACGCAGCCATTTCAGACAGGATGGAGAAAATTAAGATGAAAACGTCTCTGAAAGTTTCCACTTACACATTTCAGATGCTGGGACCAAGTTATTCTAGTTGGAGAATTATAACTAGAAAGTTCACTTCTTTGATATTCAAGATGAGTTTAAGTTCCCAAAATACAGTGGACTGTCCAAATTTTCACCTCTAGTATAGGTGGATGGTGCTATTTCAGAACTATTTGCCATTGACAATTCAGAAAAGAAAAAGCCAGAAAGAAACAGTGTCGAAAATACACAACCTGAAATATTTTTGGGGTTTCTGTGGACTTTATATTATAAAAAAGTACTGGCATCTATTTATTATTATTATTATTATTACACATAATAATAATAATAATAATAATAATAATATGGGCTCCTGGATGGCTCAGTGGGTTAGGTGTCTGACTTCTACTCAGGTCATGATCTTGTGGTTCATGGGTTCCGGCCCTGCTTCAGTCTCTGTGCTGACAGCTCAGAGCCTGGAGACTGCTTTGGATTCTGTGTCTCCCTCTCTCTCTGCCCCTCCCGCACTCACATTCTCCCCCCCCCCCAAGAATAAATAAACATTAAAATAATAATAATAATAATAATAATAATAATAAAGTTCCATTTGCTGAGAACTTCTGTGTGCTGGGAACTACACTAGGAATTTTGCAGGTATTACTAACTCATCTTTTGGATGAAAGGACCATGGCTCAGACAGGATAAATGTCTTGGCTAAGGTCACACTACTGGAGGGGATGACACGCAATGTGAATCTGTGTCCACCTGACTCTAAAGGCTCCTCCCTTCCTCTACAACACCATCATCCACTATAATTTGGGGAGATTATATCCTTCTTCCTAAAGGAAACATTATCAATTTCCCACATGCTACCAGTAAAATGTCAAAGTAACCCGATAAAGCTGTGGGTCCTACCGTAATCTGATTATTTGTATAAAAAGAATTAATTAACTTGTTAGTTACATTTCACACATTAGAATTAAATTAGAATTAATTAGAATTAAATAATTTTTTTTTCTACTGCAGTTTCTTTAAATAAAAGTACTACCAGGTAGCTTATTAAAAAATGACCCAGATCATTCTCTAAAGCTGAGTTAAATCATTGGATACCTGTTCTCAGTCATGGGACATGGCGGTGAAAACACCGTATGAGGAATCTCACTCTGGGTCTCAGTCTCAGAAGAGCATGACTATCCCTGGCAATACCCAAGCCGAGAAGGCCTGAAGCAGGCTACAATGTACCATTTAGGGCTCAAGTACTATATTTTCCCTCCTTATGTTAAAGATCACCCATGCAATCACACAGTCAATGATTAAGTTCATCTGCAAGAATGCAGATGGGTATGCATGTTGAGCCTGCTTCTCAACTTAGTGAAGGGCAGTTTCCTGAGAACTTGAATGGGCATCAATAGTGCCTCAACTTCTCCCAGGTTTGATACTGGGACCAGGTTTGATCTGGGCTATCTGTCTCCTTTCCATTGTCTGAGAACTTTGGCTCTGCTTGTGCTTCTTCTATCAGCCAGAAAAGCCTACAGAGTCCTACCCCTTTTGGGAGCTGTAAATGCCTGCTGGCCTCATCTGTCAAGGGCAGGTGCCCCCTGACTCCCAAGCTGCACAGGTGTCGGTGCCAGGAAGGTCTCACACAAGGCAAGGTGCTGGTGGGCTGTCCCCAAGTGAGGCTGGTGAGGTCCACACAGAGCTCACTGTGGATGTGAGGGTCACAACAAGTTTGGCCATCGGCCTTGAAGACAGGCGAGGCATATGTTGTTCAAGAGGGGTGTCATTAACCATTCTAGGAAAAGGCAATACCATTGAGCCAGTTGTTCCAGCTAAAAACCTAGGAGTTACCTTTGATTTTCCTCTCTTCCTCTCACTTCTTAACATCTAATCCATCAGCAAGTGCTGTGGATTCTACCTTCAACTTCTATCTCTAATCTGTCCACCCCTCTCCATCTCTACTGCCAACACCGTCATTTCTTACCTGGCCCACTCCTACTGTGATGGTAAGTGGCTTCTCTGTTTTCAATTCCCTCTTGGCACTGAAAGTCCGCAGGATCACCCCAGATTGGGTGATGTGTTAGGAGGACTCCCAAGACTCAGCATACAGCCGTACCTATGCTTTGATTTATTATAGCCAGATCTCACCTGCTTCTAGCTTGAACCATGACTGGAGACTCTGGCCACAAACCTGCCCTTACCCTCCCCTCCAGCTGCCATCCCATACCCTCATAAGCCTCTTCCTCGGCCACACAGGCTCTGCTACCTGCTGCCTTTTCCTCACATGACAAACTTAGCTTCTCTCTCTGGATCTATAGTCTCTATGTTCCTGCCACCACCTGCTTTATATAAAAATCATTGTGCTTAATCTCACTGTGGTCATATACCCTTCAGTGAATCTGGGGCCGTGGCTCAGAATCCCATGGCACCCATAACCACATGGCACCATTGGAGCCAACTCTGATCTTGTTGTGGTGGAGGCACTGCACCCAGCCTGACACCCACTGCCAGGCCCCTCATCCCAGCCCTCTGTCTTGGGCCACCTCAATCTTTTCTTCTTCTCATTCCCCTTTCTAAGCTTATGGATGATTCTCTGCAGGCTGAGGAAAAGATAAAATAGTGAGCAGAGGCCAGCGAAAGTCAGATGCTGCAGAAGCTGCTATGCCTATACCCAGGGGACTGCAGTTATCTGTACAGACTGGATGCTGTTCTGCAGACCTATTTTTGTTTCTGTTTTTTCATAAAGCATGGATCAGCAGGGCTGAAAGGACCTTGGAGACCAGTGAGTTCAACCTCCTCCTTTTACTGATGAGGACACTGTGGTGTGAGGAGAGGCTGGGAAGGAGAAAGCAGCATTTAATGAGGACTTACCATCTGCTTTGGATACATGTCCCAGGTCCCACAGCCAGTGAGTGAGTGTCACAGTTGGGACCACACAGTGCTTCAGTGAGCATTTTCACCCCACATAAGCTTTCACTGATTACTTACATGCTCATATCACACAGAGGAAAGAGGTTAATATTTATCACATAAAGATACTTGGAATTCCCATCTCAAAGGTGAATGGCTTTTCCCTCTGTATCATCCAGTGCATGTTTTTATTATAGCAAAATACACAAAACATAAGAGTTATCATTTATAAAAACAGAACTACCCTACGACCTGGCAATTGTACTACTAGGTATTTATCCAAAGGATACAAAAATGCTGATTTGAAGGGGCACGTGCACCCCAATGTTTATAGCAGCACTATAAACAATAGCCAAATTATGGAAACAGCCCAAATGTCCATCAACTGACAAATGGATAAAGAAGATATGGTAGGGGGCACTTAGGGAGTTCAGTCGGTTAAGCATTCGACTCTTGGTCTCGGCTCAGGTCATGATCTCATGGTTCGTGAGTTTGAGCCCCACATCAGGTTCTATGCTGTCAGTGTGGAGCCTGCTTGGGATTCTCTCTCTCTCTCTCTCTCTCTCTCTCTCTCTCTCTCCCTCTCTTTCTGGCTTTCCCCCACTTGTACTCTCTCTCTCTCTCAAAATAAATAAACTTAAAAAAAAAAGATGTGGTATATAATGTATACAATGGAACACTACTCAGTGATCAAAAACATTGAAATCTTGCCATCTCCAACAGCATGGACAGAACTAGAGTGTATTATATGCTAAGTGCAATAAGTCAGTCAGAGAAAGGCAAATATATGATTTCCCTTGTATGTGGAATTTAAGAAACAAAACAGATGAACACAGGGGAAAGGAAGGAAAAATAAGATAAAAACAGAGCAGGAAGCAAACCATAAGAGCCTCTTAAATGCAGAGAACAAACTGAGGGTTGCTGGAGGGGAGGTGGCTGGGGGGGGATGGGCTAAATGGGTGATGGGCATTAAGGAGGGCACTTGTTGGGATGAGCACTGGGTGTTATATGTAAGTGATGAATTTGGGTTCTACTCCTGAATCCAATATTACGCTGTATGTTAATTTATTTGAATGTAAATAAAAAAATTTTTTTTAAAGTTACCATTTTACCCATCTTTGTGTATAGTTCAGTGGAATGAAGTACATTAATTTTGCTGTGCAACCATCACCATTACTCATCCAATACATGAAAACAATTTTTAATGTTTATTTATTTGAGACAGAGAGAAAGTGGGGGAGGGGCAGAGAGAGAGGGAGAGAGAGAATCCAAGCAGGCTCTGCACTGTCAGATAGAGCCCTACACGGGGCTTGATCTCATGAACAATGAGATCATAACCTGAGCTGAAATCAAGAGATGGACACTTAACCAACTGAGCCACCCAGGCGCCCCTCATCCAATACATTTTTAAGTGTATTTTTTGAATAATAAATTCAAAATGAGATGGATGAACGCCCCAAAACAAGACTGAAGGAAAAGACAAGTAGAAAATAAGCTTTGGGGGTTATATTTCATCTAACAAAACCTTTCATATATAGTAGGCTCTCTGTGGCATATTCTCCATGATTCTCCCAGTCTTGCAATCAGAACTGTGAGAATGCTGGCCTCCGGGTGAAAAGGTAGCCTGTTGTTTCTCTAGGTTCTCTACTAGTTGTATCTGCTCACAAAAATGTTATGCAACCCAGGAAATCACAGCCTTCCATGCTTCCTCCATAAAAGGACAAGTAAAACAGTATTTTCTTGGAAAGATAGGCATTTACCAATGTGCTGCATCTAGATGGAGCTGTCTCCGCCACTCCAGTCTGCTTCTAAGCAGGGTTTAAAAGTGTTGGCACAGAGCACAAAGAACGTCCCTTAGCTATTCAGCATTTAGTTCAACTCCACAATATATTTAGCAAGACTTCTTTTTTTTTCCCCTCTTCCCTTCTTGGTTTAATGACCTCAAATGTACCAACATCCTGTCTTACCTAATCCCCTAACAAGTTCTATCAAATGCCAGGATGGAATCAGACAGCACTGCAGGCAGTGAGATCATTCACTAAGAATTCATTTTTATTCCAAAAATTAGGAGTGCCAGACCATTTAACACAATCTATCGCACAGCCAGAAAATTAGCCTGGCACTTTAAGAGAAACATCTAAACTAATTTTTTAAAACCTACTCCTGTCATAGGTCCTTTAACAAACCGATGACTTTCTCCCCATAAAAAGATGCATATATACAAAATATTTCCACAAACTGGGAAGGAGTCAAAGGATCTCCTATGAGCCTACAGACCCTAGGCAAAAATCCCCCACTGTAAATGAGCTCCAAAAAAGAATTCACTTTGTCTCCAGGCCTCTGTCTTACTGGGTCCCTGGAGCATCCCAGAGGATTAACGTGACAATCTTTACCATTAATGTAACAATGTCTGTTTTGTATTTAATTCCTTTGCTTTTTCTCCAAAAGCATCCTTCAGCCTTTCATACCTTCAACCCTTGGGAACAATGTGACCACCACGCTAAGCAGCAGGCCATGTGGTCTGTCCAGTCAGGGACAGGGTTTCTTCATTGGCAGCAGTATGGTGCAGTAGGAGGAGAATGAGCCCGAAGTCAGACAGACCTGAGTCCAATCCCAACTTGCTAGCTGACTGACTTTGGCCACTAATTTTAAAAAAGGCTCAATTTCCCAATATAAAATAATAAGGATGATAATACCAACTTGTAAGACTTTTTTTTATTTTTAACTACGATTGAATGAGCTGATGTGTATACACACACACACACACACACACACACAGTTCCTGAGACACAGAGGTGCCTAGAAAATGGTGGTTCTCATCTCCCCTCTCTAGCTTTTCATTTATGGGATTCAGCATATATTCTGCATTTTTTAAATTAATTAATTAATTTATTTAATGTTTCTTATTTTTCAGAGAGAGACAGAGAGAGACAGAGAGAGAGAGAGAAAGAGAGACGGAGCATGGGCAGGGGAGAGGTAGAGAGAGAGAGAGGGAGACACAGAATCTGAAGTAGGTGCCAGGCTCTCAGCTATCAGCACAGAGACTGACACAGGGCTTGAACTCACGAACCGTGAGATCATGACCTGAGCTGAAGCCAAGATGCTTAACTGACTGACCACCCAGGTGGCTCCCATTCTGCATTACAGAAGCAACCCCTGCTGCTATCTATTAGGTAGCTGAGACCACATATGCTTGGAGTCTTAAATATCTTTTTAACAGGTTTATTGAAATATAATTCATGCACCACAGAGTTCATAATTTTAAAGTGTATAATTCAATGGTATGTAGTATATTTACAGAGTTGTGTAACCATCACCACTGACTAATTTCAAAGCATTTCCATCATCCCAAAAAGAAACCCCATCCCATTCACAGTTATTCATTCTTCATTTCCCCTTCCCCTCAGCCCTTGGCAACCACTTATATACTTTCTGTTTCTATGGATTTGCTCATTCTGCACATTTTACATAAATGGAACCAGATACTATGTGGCTTTTTCTATCTGGCTTCTTTCACTTGGTGTAATGTTTTCAAAGTTCATCCATGTTGTAGTGTGTTTCAATATTTCATTCCTTTTTATGGCTGAATAATAATCCATTGTATGTATATATCATATTTTGTTTATTCACTTATCAGTTGGTGGACATACAAGTTGTTTCCACTCTTGAGCTGGTATGAGCACTTAAGTACAGTTGATATGTGTGGACATATGTTTTGAATTCTCTTGGATATATACCTGTATGTGATGTCTAATTTAATGGATCAATTTGTCTAGGCAACGGTACCCAGATATTAGTCAAACGTATCTTAATGTTGCTGGGAAAGTATTTTTAAGATGATATTAATATTTAAATCATTAGAACAAATTCTCCTCCATAAGGTGGGTAGGCTTTATCCAATCAATTGAAGGCCTTAAGAAAAAAGACTGGCCTGACCTCTCCCAAGGAAGAGGGAATTCTGACAGTTGACTGCCTTTGGACTTGCTCTACAACATCAGCTCTCTCCTAGGTCTTCAGCCTGCCAGGCTACCTCTGAACTTTGGACTTTCCAGTCTCCACAACTGTGAGGCGATTCCTTAAAATAAATCTTTCTGTAACAGACACATGAAAAGTTGCTCAACATCACTCATCATCAGGGAGATAGAAATCAAAACCACAATGAGATACTACCTCACACCTGTCAGAAGGGCTAAAATTAACAGCTCAGGAAACAACAGATGTCGGTGAGGATGCAGAGAAAGGGGAACACTTTGCATTGTTGGTAAAATGCAAACTGGTGCAGCCACTCTGGAGAACAGTATGGAGTTTCCTCAAAAAGTTAAAAATAGAACTACTCTACAACTCAGCAATTGCACTACTAGGTAGTGCAAAGGATACAGAATGCCCACAGGATACCCAAAGGATACAAAAATGCCAATTGGAAGGGGCACACGCACCCCAGTGTTTATAGTAGGACTATCAACAATAGCCTTATGGTAAGACCCCAAATGTCCATCGACTAATGAATGGACAAAGAAGAAGAAACAATGGAATATTACTCGGTGATCAAAAGGAATGAAATCTTGCCATTTGCAACAATGTGGATGGAACTATCGGGTATTATACAAAGCATAAGTCAGTCAAAGACAAATATCATACAATTTCACTCATATGTGGAATTTAAGAAACCAAACAGATGAACACAGAGGAAAGGAAGGAAAAATAATATAAAAACAGAGAGGGAGGCAAACCATAAGAGCCTCTTAAATACAGAGAATAAACTGAGGGTTGCTGGAGGGTAGGTGGCTGGGGGGAGGGGGATGGACTAAATGGTGATAGGCATTGAGGAGGGCACTTGTTGGGATGAGCAGTCGGTGTTATATGTAAGTGATGAATCACTGGGTTCTACTCCTGAAACTAATACTACACTGTATGTTAACTAACTTGAATTAAAAAAAAAAAAAATATATATATATATATAGATATATCTATATATAGATATATCTATATCTATATATATCTATATACATATAGATATATATAGATATAGATATATCTATATATATCTATCTCCTATTGGTTCTGCTCCTCTGGAGAACCCTGACCAATACATTAGGTCATGTGGTAACTTTATATTTAACATTTTGAGGAACTACTAAACTGCTTTTCAAAATGGCTGCACCATGTTCCAATCTCACCAGCAACTGACAATGGTTCAGCTTTCTCCACATGCTCACCAACACTTATTACTATCTTCCTGTCTTTAGCTATCCTAGTGAGGGTAAAGTGGAATCTCATTGTGGTTTGGGTTTGCATTTCCCTAGTGACTATGATATTAAGCACCCTTTCATGCACTTGTCGGTTATTTGTATGTATTTGCTGGAGAAATGCTTTTAATCCTTTGCCCATTATTTAATTGGGTTGTCTTTTGACTGTTAAATTGTAAGAATTCTTTATATATTGTGATACCAATCATTGATCCAACATACAATTTGCAAATATCTTTTCCCATTTTGTGGATTACTTTTTCATTTTCTTAATTTTTTTAAAGCTTATTTATATTGAGACAGAGACAGAGAGAGAGAGAACACATGAGAAGGGGAAGGGACAGAGACAGAGGGACAGAGAGAATCCCAAGTAGGCTCTATGCTGTCAGTGTGGAGCCTGATGTGGGGCTCCATCTCATGAATCATGATTTCATGACCTGAGCGGAAATCAGGAGTTGGATACTTAACTGACTGAACCATCCAGGCACCCCTCTTAGTGGTTTCTTTTGAAACACAGCAGTTTTTAATTTTACAAAGCTCAATCCATCTATTTTTCTTTTTTTCTTTTGTGTTTTTGGTGTCACATCTAAAAACACTTTGTCTAATACAAGGTTACAAAGATTTATTCCTATTTTCTTCTGAGAGTTTTACATCTAGTTCACATTTAGTAAGAGCTCTTACATTTAGTTTTATTATCTGAGTTAAAAATTTAAAAATATTTATGTTTATTCATTTTTGAGAGAGAGAGAGAGAGAGAGCGAGCACAAGTGGGGGAGGGGCAGAATGAGAGAGAGAGAGACAGAGAGAGAGAGAGACAGAGAGAGAGAGGATCCCAAGCAGCCTCATGTTGTCAGCGCAGAGCCCAATGCATGGCTCGATCCCACGATCATGAGATCTCGACCTGAGCAGAAACCAAGAGTCAGATGCTTAACCAACTGAGCCTCTCAGGTGCCCCTTGAATTAATTTTTGTGTATAGTGTAAGGTAGGGGTCCAATTTCATCCTTTTGCATGTGAATATCCAGTTGTCCCAGCACCTTTTATTGAAAAGACTATTCTTTCCCTATCAAATATTCCTGGCACCCTGGTTGAACAACTTTGACCACAAACATAAGGATTTATTTCTAGACTCTTAATTCTATTCCATTGTCCTATGACTACATTGTCTTGATTACTGTAACTTTGTAGGATTTTGAAATCACAGAGTGAGTTCTCAAACTTTGTTTTCAAGATTGTTTCAAGCTAATTTGGCTCCTTGCATTTCCATATGGATTTTTAAATTATCCTGTCAATTTCCACAAAAAAAGCTAGCTGGGATTTTGATAGGGATTACATTGAATATGCATGTTGATCAGTTTGGGTAGTACTGCCATTCCAAAAATATTATGTCTTCTGATCTATGAACATTGGATGTCTTTCCATTTATTTAGTTCTTAATTTCTTCCCATAGCATTCTGTAGTTTTGTGTATAAGCCTTGCACTTCTTTTGTTAAATTTATTCCTGAATATTTCATTGTTTTGGGTGCAATTGCAAATGGAATTGTTCTTAATTTCATTTTCATTGTTTCATTATTAGTGTACAGAAATAAAATTGATTTTTGTATATTGACCTTCTATCCTGCAACCTTGTTTGTTAGTTATGTTTCTCTCTTTTTGTGGACTGGAGTCTTAAATATTTTTAAGTATTCCAAAGCACAGGTAGATCTCAGCCTATAAATTCTACCCTTAAATTGCACTGCAAAAAGAAGTCAATGCTAGTAGTCTCTCCTCCCTTGGCACTGGGTGATGTTCCTGCTTCTGGGTCATAGTCTTAGTGGCATTCCTATTCTCTGACAGACCATACAATAATTTAGGAGATAAATTCCTAGAGCTCCAGTATACACTGTGAAACATAAGCCTATTTTCCACAAAGCGTTGTTATAAAGACAAGTCAGGTTCTCAGTCTATCCCATTAGGTCTTTTTAGTGGGTATCATTAGGTAAGGATGCTACAGGGTCTAGCCTCACCATTCTCAAAGTAATAAAGTTTAAAGTTTTGTGTCAATGGGAAACCACATCCTAAAGGGGTTTCGAAGGAACCTTATAAAAGAACCTTCCTATCAGCAGAGACCTCTTATGGGTTTTCATGTAGATACTTCCTACCTACACCCTTCTACTTCAGGACAGACTCCCTATGTACATTTCTTGGAGGGACAGTGGTGGTTACTCACACAAAAACTACTAAACTTGACACAAATTAATATATATTTTTTATTCGACTATATTTGCTTCAGGTTTAAAAACTGATTTCCAGCCAACCAGCATTTAGAGACCTACTTAGCATCTTGATCCATGATTCACTGATTTAAGTATGCATTTGCCCAGAATACCCAGGCATGTGAAAGGATCAAAATATCACACTTTGATTGATTCAGAAAGTTATTTTCTACCACTACGCAGTCTGAGAATTTCTATGCAACGTCTGACTGAGTGGGGAGGTGTAAGAGAGCCAGGAGCTGCTGTGTAGAAGACCTTGATCCTCCTCTCAGGCACCAAGATCCCAGCCCGTAAAAGCCCCAGCTCTCCAAGGCAAAACGTGTCCGTATGATGCTCCTCTGAGCATAATCTGGGTATCGGAGTCATCTTTTGAAGGGATCCTGGTATTTCGGTTTGACAAAAATCGAGAAACATTTAGAAAGAAAATCGGATTTGTGTGTAAATGAAGAATATTCCTGAAAAGAAACTCTGTTACGAAACTGAAATCTGGAGACCGCGGTGGTGCTAAGTTGAGTCATCAGTTCCCTTTACACCCTAATAATTGACGGCACTTTGATCACAATGACTGCTCTGGGTGATGCTTTTGTGTTTGCTTTTTAAAGTACTTCCTTGTGTAAACAGGTTGTCTCACTATCGTCTTGCAAACATGTTTACATTTGGGGGATCATGGGGAACATCTGTTAGAAACAGATTTCATGCTTTTCTGTCAACTTAGGGAAATCTGAATCATATTTATTGGTTAAATAAAAAAGCTCTTGGATTGTTAAATGAAGTTCTACTAAAAGGGGGCTTGATGGGATATTTTGATTGCCCTTCATATATATACTTAGAAATTTATCCTGAAAACATCCATTTGAAGTATTCAGAAACAAGAATTAATTATTCTCCATTTTCATGGATGAGGATAGGAGATACAGAGAAGTTAAGGGGCCTGGTCAATGACTGAGAAAGTGGCAAGGGAGGGACCACACACACCACAGGCTTTTTGATTTGCGATCTTCAGAGATCAAGGGTCCTGTGATATTATTTCTCCCAAAATGTTACAATCCCTCACTATTTTATTAAGAAGATGACTTTTTCTGGAGAGGACAAAAGAAGGGGTTGAGTGATGGGCACTAAAAGCAGTTTTTAAATTCAGGTCCCAAATTAGACACCTGGATGTTTGTGGAGAGATGGGGCATGCAGAATGGAACAGGAACAGAGGCTGAACATGAAGATTCAGGCAAAATTGGCAAAATGCTCTACTGAAATGTCGATGCTGCACATGCACCGGCCATGCCATGATGCTTCTCTTGGAGGACACGCCAACTCTCGCCCTTAGAGTCTAGGCTGGGCCATCCACGTGCATGCACTGAGGTCCCTGCAGTGTGGGACAGTGGGACAGAGTGGGGGAGTGGGAGGAGAAGGGGCAGGAAAGAAGGGATGGGTTGTTCACAGGCTCTCCCTACACTACAATGTTCTAGCTTGGAACTCCAGGGAGCTGAAGAATTCTAAATTCAGACCTAGCCTTCTGAAAGATCATAGTATCAAGGTAGATGGACAGAATATAGTTCATGCATCTAGTTAGCCTGATTTATCCTATTTTCATGTTTAGACATATGGTACATGCATTTCATTTGTGCCTTTCCTTGTTCCTAGCCACACAAATGTTAGGGCCAGGTCTCCCTGGGGGCCATCAAGGTCTGGGCTGTGCAGTCTGCAAATCATAGGTGGGCACTTGTGGATTATACACACCTGTGTTGCAGACACTGACTGACCCTCTGGGTGAGGAAGTGGAGGTGGCTTCAAGGGGCTTTTAGAATATCAAGGTGTTTACACAAAAAGGTTTCCTTCACTGTTGTTTTGAGGAGACTGTACTGAAAGAGGTTAGCCAAATCTTTTCCTATCTAGCTGCTCTGCAGCCAAATACATCAGGGTCTTGCTGTGGGCTAACTAAGCAAATCACATTTTTTTTTAATTAACATTTTTTTTCATCTCTTGTGATTTCTTTATTTCATACATACTTTGTGACACATTTATCAGTGGCTAGTTTGAACAACTCTGTGGTACCAGTGGGAACCAAACCAACAGCAGTTAGACATGTCAAGGGAAGAATCAAATGCAGCCAGGAAAAAAACGTTAGGATGATCTGTAAAAACTAATTAAGTAGCTATACATCAAATGCATAAACATGATTCATTTTAAAGGCCCACACATGTTACACCCACTTTCAGGAGTTTCCCGAAGTAATTTAAAACCATTTCATGTTGCTTCCTGTTTTTCAGTCCTTTTATCTGTTGATGGGGGTGGCAATTCTACTGTTACCAACTGAACAAGAAGAAAAGTGAAGGATGGGGCAAGTTTCCTGGTTTTAGTAATCAAAATCTGCTTCAAAAGGTCTCATTTCTAGATTTTAAATTCCAACATTTGGGGCTCTGAGCCACAAAGGAATTAAGATTTATCATGCGGTATAACCATAGATTGCACCAACACTTTCTGCTGGTGTTAATAAACTTCTTGCATCAACCTTGCACTACCTGTTCTCTCCAAAGCTCCCCACCAAAGCAACAGATCTTCTGAGGAGAGAAGACACGACAGAGGTTTACTGGTCCTGGTGTGTGGTCAGCACATTTCTCTGTTCTTCCTCCGGATAAGGACTGACCTTTTCACATTTTGAAGCTAAAGTTTCAGGAACATTAGACTGTTTCAAAGATATTTGTCCCATAAAATTATCCTCAGGTACCAACAGCAGAAGCTCTGGAGAAGTGGCCACCTCATCTTATTTGATTTTAATAGGTCATTATTTTAATCAAGTAGATGATTAATGAAAAGCTACTCCATTACTCTCCATGAAGGAAATACCTACAAATACCACAGCAGGATGAGAGGCATTTCGGGGTTGTCTAATACAACCCACCCTGAAGGACTTGACCACCAAGTGGTTGATTCTGATTCTGACCTTCAGTGAGAAGAAAGGTACTGTCTCCTAAGCAGCCAAGTCAATTCTGGAGAAGTATATGCACAATTATCATTACATATATCATTAGAGAATTCTCTCTTAGGCAAATATGTCTCCCGATAGCCTAGAAACACTGGTCTGCCCTCTAGAGAAGTGAGAGGAAGGATAACACTCATACATGTGTTAGGAAGCAACCATGATTCCATTTCTTTCTTTCTTTTTTTTTTAAGAGAGAGAGAGAGAAAGAGAGAGAGAGAGCAAGCACACATGTACATGCAAGCAGGGGAGGGGCAAAGGGAGAGGAACAGAGAGAATCTCAAGCAGGCTTTACACCCAGCGCAGAGCCTGACATGGGGCTCGAGTTTTTGCACAGACTATAAGATCATGACCTAAGCTGAAATCAAGATTTGGACATTTAACCACCTAGGTGCTCCTGGCTCCATTTCTTTTTACCCCAAGTCTTTTTTTCTGGGTAATTGTTTCCAGTTCCTTCAAATTTCACTTGGGATATGATTTTAAGTTCTCTATCATTGTCTTGCGCCACTGTCCTTAGAAAAAGAAAGCTCTAAATTGAAAAATAAGCATTTAAATTTACCACCACAGAACACACAACAATACATTTGCCAACTTACCCATAAAAATATGACCTCAAATATAGCATAATTTTAATAGTGAGGGGCAGACAGGGTTATCTATCAAATTCTTAGTCCTACCATACAGATCAGGATTTCTGCTATGCAGTGGCCTGCCCATGGGGCGTGAGGACTGACACAAGTTCCAGCCTCATAACGAAACCAGACACAGTTCACTTCCTTTTTTTCTGAAACTACCCCCTCACCTGGGGGATGTCTTGAGATGACACAGAGTTAGTCATGTATCACTAACCTGAGATACTGGAGGGAATGATTGATACTCATTATCATTAACAATAATAATATTTAAAATACCGTCCTAGGAAGATGGACAGCATTTGCTTGGGATGGAATAGAGCCCTGACCAAGCTTACTTGCTCCAGCTGCTAATTCCTGCAGTCTCAAAAAAAAAAAAAAAAAAAAAAAAGGAGACCTTTAAACTCCAGAGATGTTTCCTCTTATAACTGGAATAACAAGGAAAGGTTGAGGTGTCCAATTAGATGGGTGGACACTGGGCTACAGTCCTATGGCTTATTACTGAAAATAAATCACCAAGAAATCACAAAGTACTCTCTGTCCAATCCCCACCATGCCCCCAGGCTTTTGGGAGACAGCCTGACTACTAGAGATCAGAGAGGAGGCCAATCCAATCCATGACCTGGCTGTTAGGTGGGTACTCTGCTTCCCACAGCCTTGAGGAAGAGAACCAAAGGCTGGGGCAATAGATAATGTCTGCCATTTCTCCAGATGAGTGGGGAAAAAACAAAAAACAAATCAGTGCAAAAAAAAAAATCCCCAAAGAAAAGGAGAACCTAGACCCCTTTGGTCTCGGAGGCCCCCCCCCCCCCCCAAGAAATGTCTTCAGTTTTGACTGTGTTCTATTGCTAACCTTTGTATTAAGGACATAGGGATGATTTGCCCCATTCTTGAGCTTCCTGTTTACTCTTCCTCCTTCTATCAGGAATCCATCACTATTCTTGCACTCTGGATCCTATCCTCTCCTCCTCACCTAAGGAATTTGTTCCTGCATTTATCCTTACTCTCCTTGTGACATCGATTTCTCTCTCTCTCTCTCTCTCTCTCTCTCTCTCTCTCCCTCCTGGGCTTGCAAACCTGTTCAATAACTCCCATTTTATTTTATTTTAGAGAAAGAGCGCAAGTGGGGGAGGGGGCAGAGGGAGAGAGGGAGATTCTCAAGCCGACTCCACATGTGGAGCCTGATATGGGGCTCGATCTCATGACCCTGGGATCATGACCTGAGTGGAGATCAAGAGTCAGATGCTCAACTGACTGAGCCACCCAGGCGCCCCCTGATATCTATCCATTTTAAAATCCCTCTTTGATTCACTGACCTCTCCAGATACTATTTCCTTTCTCTGCCTCTGTTTCAAAAGAAGACACTCAAAGGGGTTGTCTAGACTTGCTGCTGTTATTTTCTCATTTCTCACTCTCTCCTTAACCTGTTGCAAGTAGGTTCTGTGTTATTTCAGAGAAACTGCTTGTATAGAGGTTACCAGTTATTCCACCTTCCCAACTCTATGCTCAACTGTCTCTTCTCATCTTACGTGACTTCTCAGCATCATTTGACGCAGCTGTCTACTTCCTCCATGAAATTACTTCTTCCCATGGCGTCAAGTGGCATCACATTGTCTTGGCTTCTCACCTGCCTCATCTACGACTCCTTCCCAGGCTCCTTGGCTGGCTCCCTCTCTAAATGTTAGTGTGTTCCAGGCTTCTAACCTTGGACTTTACCTCTTCTTTAACTACCCTCACTCCCAGGCCTATGGCTTTTGTAACCTATATGCAGAGGGCTCCCAAATTTATTATATTCTTGCTCTCACCTCTTCCTTGATTTCCATATCCAGTTACCCACGCAGCATTTGAACTATATAAGCAAGGCGCATCTCAAACACAACATGGCCAAAAGAAAGTTCTTGTTACTACCCTCCCTACCTCACTCTGTTGCTTGAAACCTTTCCTTTAGACTTCGTACTGTTCTGAGCATAGACTCTGAGGTCCTTACTCTGGTCTTCTGGGCCCTGGCCTGGCCTCTTCCTCATTTGTATCCATTCTTTTTCCTTTCCCTTCTCCAGACACTTTAGCTTGTGGGCCATTCCTCAATCCATATACTGTCTGCTTTGGCACTTTTGATTTTTTTTTTTTTTTTTTTGCCTCAGCCTAGAAGACCCTTCTCCCAGGTCTTAGCATGGTAAGGTTCTTCTTTCCATTCAGGTCTTAGCTCCATGTCAAGTACTACCTGACTGACCTTTCTGTATATGCTTCCCTATACATCACCTTCTTCCTCACAATGCTCCATTTTAGTACCTTCATTCTTCGCTCTCTGAAATTATTAAAAAAAATTTTTTTTACGTTTATTTATTTTTGAGAGACAGAAAGAGACAGAGCATGAGTGGGGGAGGGGCAGAGATAGAAGGAGACAAAGAATCCAAAGCAGGCTCCAGGCTCTGAACTGTCAGCACAGAGGCCGATGCGGGGCTCGAACTCACAAACTGTGAGATCATGACCTGAGCTGAAGTCGGATGCTTAACTGACTGAGCCACCCAGGCGTCCCTGAAATTATTTTTTAATGTTTATTTATTTATTTTTAGAGAGAGAGAGAGGAGAGAGAGAGCAAGAGCGCATGAGCAAGGGAGGGACAGAGAGGGAGACAGAGAATCCCAAGCAGGCTCCATGCTGTCAGCACAGAGCCCAATGTGGGGCTCAATCTCATGAACCATAAGATCATGACCTGAGCTAAAATCAAGAGTTGGATGCTTAACTGACTGAGCCACTCAGGTGCTCCACTCTCCGAAATTATTTTGTTTATTAATAGGATTTCTGGTTTATAATTTATATTCCTGAAGCAATGTGAATCTCCACAAGAGCACGAGTCTTGTTTCTTACACTTCACTATGTTCCTGTATGCCACGTAGGGCAGTACCTGGAATACAGCAGGTGATTAATTAATATCTGCTGAATGGGTGCAAGCATGCGTGAGGAACAATGGGTGGTATGATGCTATGCAGGAAAGCCCTCTCCAGATTGCAAAACATCATGTACATGTAAGAGAAATAACAAGCTGTGACTAGGAATACTCTGCCTTCCCAGGTAAGTCATTGATGATTGATGACATTATCACTCTATGAATGTTTGACATCTTGACTCCATTTCTCCAGATGAAGCAAGGTAAGAGTCCAAGCTCTCACTGTTTCTCACCAGTCCCTAAACTAGTCTCCCTGCCACCAGTCTTTTCCTCTCTGGGCTATCTTCTACAATGTAGGTAATCTTTCAACATGGAAACCTGATCATGTCACTTCCTGGCTTCCCACCGATTTTAGGATGAAGATTGAATATGGCTTCAAGGCTGCTCATGATCAGGATGCCACTCCGTCTCCAGCCCCATCTTTCACCAGTCCTTCTTACCCCACTCTATGCCCTAGGTGTCCTGAACTTCAGTTCTTTGAAAGCATCAGGCATTGGTTCTTCAGCATTCACGCAGTCATTTCCTCCTCTTCCTGCCCCTTCACCTGGAAAACTCACTCTTTGGGTATAAGATTAGAGAGCACTTCCTCTGGGAACCTTTGCCAGTCCTCTCTGTCTGGGTTAGGTGTACCTCTTCTGTAATGCTACAGTATATTATACACTTCAGCAATCACAGACTTTGTCATTTCTGTGATGACTGCTCATTTATGTGTCTCCTCCAGCAACTGTAAACTCCTCAAGGGCAAGGACTATGATCTCCAGTCCATCACTGTGCCCTAGCACCTAAAATGTTACTTAAGATACAACAGGTACTCAATAACAATTATGGAATTAATGAACAAATGAACTAATGCGTGAATCATTCTCCTTTGTACAAACATGTGACATGACTGCATACAAAATGTGAAAACTTTATTTACGTGTAAGACTTTATGTGACACTTGTAAGCTTGCATGTCCATACGACATTTGAGAACTTTTACTGACATGCTGTGGAAACTGAATTCGTACCTGTAATGCAGATGCAGCTATATCTAATGGTGGTGATTAAGTCAAGATCCTTCCAGGGTCTCCTATGGGTCCAGCCCTTACTGCCTTTACTTAATTATGTTAGTTTCAATCAACAACTAAAATATGAAGACTTAATGAAGAATATAGATAAGAATAATCCACACATATCAAAAATCAACTTAAGCAAATTAACCTCCAAAATTCATTTAAAATATGGTACACTTTATAAACATGCTTAATGATAGTCCAGCCTACCACTGGATTTGTGATGTAGGCTTACTGAGCCATCAATTTAAATTAAAAAGCCTGAAATTTGGATATACAGAATAGATGAACAGCTGCAGAACAATCTTCTAAAAATATATAATATTACCCAGCAGATGAAAAAGCAATTATTTATTGAACATATTCAGAATTTGATATTATCCAATAACTGCACAAATTATTAGAGAGATGTAATTAACATTTACTGAAGATTCTTGGTGAGTAAAATGTTTTAAATAAAACATATATTTAATAGTTCTTAGTTACTGGCAAAAGCAATCTCTTAAAATATAATTCTCATTCACCTTAAAAAGGAAACTACTAACTTGGACATTTCCAGATAATTTTGAAGACCCAAAATAAAAATGCCCCGATGTGTGTGTGTGTGTGTGTGTGTGTGTGTGATAATATATATGACTTGCCTATCACTGAAACACTAAGTCTGTCAAAATCAGGGAGTTGCTCATCTTGGTTTATATTATTTGTCACACTCTATGACTAGATAAATAAGTCTTGTTCAGGTCTGGGAACATTACAGACCCATGAAAGCTAGCAAAACACTAGGAGATCCTGATGTAATAGAAAGATACAAGATAAAGAGTCAGAACACCTGACTCTAACCACAACTGTACCTTTTGCAAGCTATGTGACCTATCTCTCTCATTCATTCATTTACCTATTCCAGGTATTGGGGATGCCAGTGAAACAAGAAAATTAAGCCCCGCATAGAGCTCATTCAGTAAGACCTCACCAGCACCTTAAAAATAGGGTGGGGGGACAGGGGCGCCTGGGTGGTTCAGTCGGTTGAATGTCCGACTTTGGCTCAGGTCATGATCTCGCAGTTTGTGAGTTCAGGCCCCATGTTGGGCTCTGTGCTGACAGCTCGGAGCCTGCAGCCTGCTTCGAATTCTGTGTCTTCCTCTCTCTCTGCCCCTCTCCTGCTTATTCTCTGCCTCTCTCTGTCTCTTAAAAAATAAATAAATGTTGGGGCGCCTGGGTGGCTCAGTCGGTTAAGCGGCCGACTTCGGCTCAGGTCATTATCTCGCACTCCGTGAGTTCGAGCCCCACGTCGGTCTCTGTGCTGACAGCTCAGAGCCTGGAGCCTGTTTCAGATTCTGTGTCTCCCTCTCTCTGACCCTCCCCCGTTCATGCTCTGTCTCTTTCTGTCTCAAAAATAAATAAACGTTAAAAAAAATAAATAAATAAATGTTAAAAACATATTTTTTAAATAAAAAAATAAAAAAATAAATAGGGTGGGGGGAGGACCACAAAGATGGCAAGGAATTTAAACCAAACATCACTATAGAAAGTCCCTGGTGGGTACCATTTGCATGGAGTGGACAGTCTTTGGTTCTGTCTCTTTATTCATAGAACAAGAAAAGAAATACCTGCTTTCTCTACCTCAGTAAGGATCAAACTCTGTGAGTACTTATTTATTTTATTTTTTTAAAAATTACATTTATTTATTTTTGAGAGACAGTCTGCAACTGGGGGAGGGGCAGAGAGAGGGGGAGACAAGGAATTTGAAGCGGGCTCCAGGCTCTGAGCTGTCAGCACAGAGCCCAATGCGGGGCCCGAACCCACGAACTGTGAGATCATGACCTGAGCCAAAGTCGGACACTTAACCGACTGAGCCACCCAGGCGCCCCTGTGAGTACTTATCATATTGTACATATTTAAAATTAAGAGAAGGGGCGCCTGGGTGGCTCAGTCAGTTGGGCGGCCGACTTCGGCTCAGGTCATGATCTCGCGGTCCGTGAGTTCGAGCCCCGCGTCGGGCTCTGTGCTGACAGCTCAGAGCCTGGAGCCTGTTTCAGATTCTGTGTCTCCCTCTCTCTGACCCTCCGCCGTTCATGCTCTGTCTCTCTCTGTCTCAAAAATAAATAAACGTTAAAAAAAATTTTTTTTTTTAAATAAAAAAAAATAAAATTAAGAGAAAAGAACACTGCCTTATCAGAATAAACTATTAGGGAAACCAATTCTCTTAAGTTCAGTTTTCTCAGAGCAAAGATTGCCTATTTCACAATATCTTCATTGATGTATTTATTGGCCCTTCAGAAGGAGCCAAGTATTTCCATAACTATAAGCCTCCTTCAAATATCTTGAGTCTTGGTGAAGATCTTAATATCCCTAAGTGGGTCCCTACGTTTGGCAGGACCCTTTAAGTCATTTAAAAACTACTTGCTTTTAGAAGTGGTTTTTACTGATGAGTTCTTGGAGGGGTTCAGAATATAACCTGTAGAAAGTCTCTTAACTGATGAACCTGCATCCAGGGAACTGCACGCTTAAACCGTTAATGCCAGCTGCATTTGTTATGATAATTACATAATTTAATTAAATATCATGTTGGCCAATGAAATAGGAGTGTTGAAATAAAAATAAAGTTATTTATCTGAAAATTTAGTGAAATAAAAGACACTTAAGGAGCAAGTTGCTGAAGGAAATTTGTTATTGAATTAGGTATGAATAAGACGACTATGAAAGATTGGGGAAATAATAAAAATTTTAAGTGGTTTTGCACTCAGACTGTGTTGCAAGTATCTTAAAAACTTCTTTCATTTTAAAGACACTGAAGATGGAAATCATGCAATTATGTGCATGAAAGATGACAGAGAATTACAACCAACAGACCCAAACTCTAAGAAAGGGCCTTGAGCTCACATCAAATTATTGGCAAATAACTGCATTTGTAGCTTTACATTAAATACATTATTTAGATTTAGAATATGCAGTATCTTTTTTAAAAATGTTTCTTTAACTGATTTTTCAATTAACCAGAAAATATCTGGTCCCAGTCAAGTTAGCTAAGAGAGACTGTACAACCAGCCATGGACCCTGGGAATCTCTAGGAATCTCTAGGAATATGGAGTTTCTTCTTTTTTCTGATATTTAATTGTCTAACTTTCCTCAACAGTCATTCACTGCTTATTTAATTAAAAAACATACATGTATATGTATGTATGTATGTATCTCTCTCTATATATATGTATACGTATGTGTGTGTGTGTGTGTGTGTGTGTATATATATATATATATATATATATATATATATATGTACATATCCTGGAGCAAACAGCCTTTACGTATTTTAAGGGAAGAAAAGAAACTCAAATGTTTTCATTCACATAAAAATTGCTTACATAGTTATTTTGCCTTGTGCCTCAATTTCTGGTATGAGGATACCTACTTATTTGTAAAACTGGGTTAATTGGGGTTTAATTAACATGAATCTCCCAAGTAATAAAAGCTGAACCTTTCTAATGTATAGGTTGATTCCAGGGCAGCAGAACCCTACCATGAGTGAATGAGGTTTCCTTTAATTAATCTGGTTCTCCTCCTGTATGTTTTGGGAAATGACACAAGTCCAGGCAAAGCACATCATGGGCCAAATGCACATCTCTGCCTGGACCCTAAAGAAACTGTGACTCAAAGCATTTCACTGGGGATGCCCAGGGGTTGTGCATGACCAGACACTGGCCAAGCAATTTTGAGAAACCTCCTCCTCAAATGAAAAGACACTGTGAGAAACCTGTAGCATGTACTGAACAAGAATCGAGTCAGTCAAACACCAAGATGGGTTTGTGTCAGTCTCGGTATCAGACACACTTCACCCTCCCTTCCCAGAACAATAGCTACAACCAAAAAAAGGTTTACAGGAAGAGACTGCTTGAAAGCAGTAAGATGGGATGGCATGGCCAGGCTCATGTTAGCCTTTGCTTTATCTTTCTCCCTGCGGGCTAGGATGGGGAAGACTGGCCCTGACACTGTTCAAAGGCCAGTCAAACACAGCCATTAGACTTATGGTGATACTTCTCTAAAATTTCTACTTAGCCATTAGTTTTTTTTTTTTAATGTTTATTTTTGAGAGAGAGGGAGAGAGACAGACTGTGAATGAGGGAGGGGCAGAGAGAGAGGGAGACACGGAATCTGAAGCAGGCTCCAGACTGTGATCTGTCAGCATAGAGCCCGATGCAGGGCTCAAACTCAGGAGCCATGAGATCATGACCTGAGCCAAAGTTGGGACATTTTAACTGACTGAGCCACCCAGGTACCCTCCCTTGCCATTAGTTTTATTCCTCAGTAAACATATCTAATTTCTGCATCCCAGAAAAGTCTGGGTAAAGAATGAATGTTAGATCATACATCCACCAGTGCACAGGCAAGAAGTATGAATGTGATCGGAGAGAATGTTGGGTTTGCTTGGCTCTCCCAGGCCCTCTGATGGCTGGAAGACTGCTAGACAAGAAGGGGACCCTCCAGGACCAAATCCTGAGCTCCACAGTGCAGCTGCACTGCTAGTGTAGACACTGACTGCCTATGGCAACCGTTCAATTTTTTTCATGGAAGAACTTCCTAGAGCTATACCTAAAAAAGGGAACTAAAATAAAAAACTCAACCTCAGAACAAAATAAAATACTCAATCAAGAATGTTCTGCTTAACTTCAAAATGGTTGTTGAACTTCCTAAAGGAGTAGTGAGTTGAACTGTGGTCCCCAGAGAAGATACATCTTAGTTCTAGCTCCCAGGTGAATGTGACCTTATTTAGAAGAAGGGTCTTTGAAGATAATGATTATGTTGAGGATCCTGAGATTAAATCATCCCAGATTAATAGGGTGGACCCTAAATCCAAGGACAAGTATCTTTATAAGAGACAAGAGCAGACACAGAAGAGGCAGCCAGGTGACAATGGAGGCTGAGTTGGAGGGTATGCAGTCACACACCATGCAAGCCCCAGAGCCTTCCCAGAAGCTAGAAAAGGCAAGGAGGGAATCTCCCCTAAAGCCTTAGAGAAAAGTGGGACACCTTAATTTTAGTCTTCTGGTTTCCAGAACTGTGAGAGAAGAAACTTCTGTTTATTCACCAAGTTTGTGGTGAGTTTTTACAGTAGCCCTAGGAAAATACAGAAGGCTGGGTAGAACAGCATATCAGGAGACTGGAGGAAAACTTCAAGAAACATCTACTGAAAACAGAAGTCTTATGTGTGCAAACCAGTATCATCCCCTGGCCCCTAAAGCACGATGATTCTGAGAGAAGAACGGAGCAGGAGAGAAGGTAGAAACCTCTTCTAAATGCACACATGGGCCCCAAATCTGATGTATAAGAATCTGAAGGCTGGATCAGGGCCCAAACCTAGTTTGTGTCAGAATTACCTGGCGAACTTTACCCCCCAAAATGCTGATTTCTCCACTTAAGGGTGGTTGAATCAGAATCTCTGGGGATCACGCCCAAGAACCTGTGTTTTTCAAAAGTTTTTCATGTGATTCTGATGATCCATCCTCCTTAAAAATGACAGTCCTAGGTGGTCTGCCTCTCCCTTAAAAGTTTGAGAAATAAATCTGAAGTCAACTTCTTTTAAAAAGACATGTTTTTAACAGGATAGTTATTACTTAAAAGCCAGTCCTATTGCTTATGTACAGCTGATATAGATACATGATATACAGAAAAGCACAAAGATGAAAACAAAATCATCCAGATTCATCATGTTGTGGAACATTCCATGCATTTATTCTGAGCATATTTATTTGCACACAGGTGTATGTATACAGTTCAACCCTGCATCTGAAACTTCGGCCCATGGACGAGCAATATTGGCAATAATGGGGAAACAGCTAATGGTTCAGGATCTCAGATCCTACCCAGGTCCTCCTGAGTAGTAATCTGCACTTGCATGTAAGCATTTGACAAACACTGGTTTAATATAACTCAAAACGTACTGCGTTCCTTGTTCTGTAACTTGCTTTTCTCACACAGGAAGCAGCTGTAAACATCTGTCCTTGGCAATGTAGAGAGCTATATGGATCTTTCTTAACGGATACATGGTGCTCCTTTATGTACCAGAATTTATATAATCAGTCCCCTCTCGATGATCATTTCTATTTACCTTTTTTTTTTCCCACTATTGCAAACATCACTGACATAAGAATCCTTGAGAATATACCTTTCTGTTTTGTCATTATTATTTTTGGGTAAATCCCTTGATGTGTATTTCACAAGTCAGATGATGCGCATATTCATAATTCCAGGATGCCTTCCCACAACACTGCATCCACAGACTACACATCAGTGCTGGCTTCCTGACACCCTTCCCAACACAGGAGCTTTCCCAATAATTCTAACCTTTGCCTATCTGATAGTTAAACATGACAACTCAGTGATATTTTTTTTTCCTGCATTTTTCTAAAACCTATCAAAAAGCTGAATATCTTTTCATACGTTTATTGGCCATCTGTCTTTCTCCCTTTGTGAACTGTCCAGAGTAATTCTGGTGGTTTAAAATAACAGTTATGGAAGAATCTGCAGAATTACATAGTTTAGAAATACAGTTTAATCACAATGAAAAGATGAAGAAGAAAAAAATAAGGAAGGGAGAAGAAAATGTGCCATAAAAAAGGATAATCAAAAGATTAGTTTGTGTGTTTATTTATAGACACTGGTTAAAGCAATCCAGTGATTAGGCAAATTAATGCAGCTGTGATGATGGCAGTTCTGGGATCAGCCCCCACATCCTTTTCAGCTGATGCCACCTGTCATTTAAGTATTTTGCATTTGCCTTTTATGTTACATACATTTCGTGATGATTCCCATTTTAAAAACATCATTAGTTAACTCTTTGGAGTCTGGCATGATATGGATTCCTTTCTAGTATCTCTTTTACCATCAGGCAGGGTAGAGCTAACCTCCCTCCCAGGCAGGCAGGACAAACAGTGTGTTTGCCTCTGAAAGAGAACAACCCTCCCCCAATGTTCACTTTTTAGGAGAGAACAGTTGAATTCATTTCACTGGGTATAAAACTGGTTCACTGCTCAGAACCAACTGAAGAAATGGGGGTCAGCCACAGTATACTGGCTGGACTTCGGTACCACATGTTTCCCATGCCTCATTCTGCAGGATGCGTGCTGTCCTCACACTTCCTGAGTAACCCCAGACGTGGTCTGACACTGAGGCATCCTTCACGGGCTCAATACCCGGCGTGCAGACCCTCTTTACCTAAGTAGTGGCAGGCTCTTCTCATAGGACCCCTGGAAATCTCTTTCAAACTGAGGATAATGCTGCAGGGCTGACAACCCACCGCATCCACCCCTGCCTTCCTCTGTTGCTACAACTTTATCTGTGAATGGAGACAAATCAGTCACCTTCATCTACTGGGCATTTTCCACCTAAAGCAAGAGCACTGTACCAGGTGCCAAGGAGGGAGGCCTGTAGAGAAATGATGAAGACAAGGGAGAGAGAAAGTCTCCAGCCTCTGTTTTTCAGCGTGTGGGGTGTGAACAGGCTGAACAAAGTCTTATTCAACACACTTCAGGATGTTACAAGTGGGCCTCATTATAAAGTCTGAAGAAAGGAATTTTAGGATAAAAAGATAAGCACGACCTTTTAGAGCAGGTCCTACGTAAACATACAAAGCACACAAACCTTGGGGAACGTGCAGGCTAAAATAGATTTCAGTAGCTGCTGGAATGGGAATGTTATGCACAATAGATTCTTACAGGTTTTAAAGGGACAGGAAACTCTGGAACCCATCTTTAAAAATGTGGGTCAGAGTCAAGGAAGCACATTGTTACAATGTCGTAAAATAATCCTCAGGGCTACAGTCAGATACCAAACAGCAGGGAGGGGAGGCCTTGGGTCTGTGGCAGGTGTGAAGAGGTGTAGACTTTAATATTTGGACACGGATGCAGAGGAAAAAGAATGGAGACCTTTAAGCAAAAAGAAACAAAAAGGTGAAAATGAACCTATCGATTTATCTATATAGATAGATATATACACAGTTTCCCTTGAACAACATGGGGGTGAAGGACACTGACCCCCCCCATAGAGTCGAAAATCCGTGTGTAACTTCTGACTTCCCCAAAACTTAACTACTAACAGCCTCCTGTTGACGGGAAGCCTTACTGATAACACAAATAGTCAATGAGCACACATTTTGTATATTATATGCTATACTCTTACAGTAGAGTAAAGCTAGAGGCAAGAAAACATTATTATGAAAATCATAAGGAATAGAAAATACACTTATAGTACTGTACTGTATGTATTAAAAAAAAACCCCAAGACATGTGTAAGTGGACCCCTGCAATTCAAACCCATGTTGTTCAAGCATCAGTTGTGTATGTGTATCTCAACCTGAGTGAAGCGAGTGGCTGTTTTAACTGTGTGAATAAAATTCAATTGGATATTCAACCTCACAGTAATAAAATGTAAAGAAAGTAGTAAAAGAAATAATAGGAGTAAAAGAAGTATCTCATGTCGGTGTGTTTGGCACATGTGTGGAGTGTCTTTGTGTCTTGCTTTTAATGGTGATATCTTCTTTAGAAGTGACAAGGACCATACCTTCTAGAACCAAATCTAAAATAGTAAGAGGTAGCCAAATGCCTGGTGGTTTAGATGCACAAACACATTAAGGCCATCACATCCCATCTGACTGAAAAGCTCACAGTGGAGTGGTCCAGAGAAAAGGCAAAATCACAAAATGGGTGTGGCAGCAAATTCCTCATACCTCAGCCAATCCGACTTGTCAGGGAGGAGGCATCTTCTGTTTCGTTCCCCCCTTAGAGTAGGGACAGCAAGCTGTTGACAACTCCTACTGTACAAAGAGTTGTTCACACTGCAAAAGTGTTTACTGCTTACAAGTGATGCTCAAAATTAATTCACAGCAGCAACACCAGCAGAAAGCTTTGACAGACTGTCTTATGTGTTGACACAGTTATAAGTTCTTAGATAAAAAAAGTAACACACTTTCCCTCTTTTCCAGCCCATACACATCAAATTTGCTCTTAAGAGAGAACAAGAAACGTGTCTGAGATTGTGAATGCCATCCTGCAGGTGAGATTTCCGGTTCTGGGGTTCATGGATTTGGGCGTGAGAAGAATGCGGATCCCGGTTTTGAGGGGAAGTGAGGTGGTGAGCTTCTCACCCAGCCTCAGCTACAACTGGTCACAGTGGTTGTTTTTCCTTCAAGAGTACTTCCCTCTAGGGCAAGCCTCAGGCGCCAGGGTGGGAATTGGGGTAGAGCTGTTTGTATACCTCCTCAGCAGCAAAAACGTTGCTAGTCTAACAGCTTTCACAAGACACAAATAATTCATCTCCTTATTCCTTTTAAAACAGCAACCCTTTACTTACTATGGCTTCGGGGAAGCTAGGATGATATGACTTGCTTGCTCTGAAATGATTTATACTAAAAAGTCAGAAAGGATGCAAGGTTATTTAATGATCCCAAGTCACTTGAGATAATTAGGGTAAAAAAAAAAAAAAAAAAAAAAAAAAAAGAAGAAGCCAGGTGGGATAGCAAATATTTGGCCTTCTCTTAAAAAGGTTCTACAAACTCACTGACTCAGCTCAGCTCTGTACTGGACTGCTGGGTAGAGAAGGTGTTGTGTTCAGAGATTTCCTATTAAGCAGAGTGTCCCCTCCATGAAAGCCACATTCCTTGGAAAGTGAAGATTACTATTTAACACTGTAGCTGTGCTTCCCAGGATCAGAATTTGCCATTCATGTCAAAACTGGGCAGTGCAAGAGCTTTCTTTTGGAAGGCTATACTTAAGTAACTATTGAAAATAGTATAGTGCTCATAGTATAGTGCTTTGGAGGAAAACTGTGAATCAGGCAAATTCTCTGACTTCCCATGGACTTCTTCACATGAGCCCCCCCGCCCCCCCCCCCCATCTTCACTCATGTTGGCCATGATCCCACAGGTGCTGGAAGAGCTTTTCTGGTTTTGCCCTCACCCCTTCCCTGGCCCATAAGTCCCCTTCCCTCTCCTTCCTTATTCATCACTAAACTCCCCTTTCTTTTGGTGTTAGAGGACAGAATTCAAATACAAATGACTGGTGCTATGGGGTAGTCAACCTCACAAGGTGCTAAGAGTTTATCAGATTGTACTGTGAGTTGGTAGAATGAGACGCAATGAGTAGGCTTTGAACACCGAGGCACTAAGGGATAGTGGAGTGCCCTTAAAATCTGGGATTCAGGAAGTCTGCTTTACCTGCATAGCCCTGAGCCCAGTATTCAGGTGTTCAGCTGCAGCCTGCAGGAGACTCAACCTGACCAAGAAAGCCATGTATTAGTAAGCACTGGTCCTGCCAATGATGGCGATAGTGACACAGCACTAACATTGACGGAGCCTTTCCCTTGTGTTGGGTATCACATTATGTGCTTTTATATATGTGGTCTCATCTAATACTCAATAAGCCTGAGAATGAGTGCTTTGTTGTTCCCATTTACCCAGGTGGTAACTGAGGCTTAAAGAGGTTAGGTAACTTGCTTCAGGTTTAACAGCTAACAAAAAATGGCAGAACTGGAATTGAAAGCCAACTGAGTCTGGAATAAGTGCCCTTCTATTGCCTTCAGCGGTTTCCTCCCAATGTAAACCATCTACTGCAAACAACCAGCACAGGCCAACACCCCCGGTTTACCACAGTGGAACAGTAAGAGAACGACAGGCCACACTGAAGATGCAAAAGGCTTTTCTTGTGTGAATGTGGTGGAGGAAGAAGAACATGGAATTAGAATGCAGGTAGATCCGGTTAGAATCCCGGCCCCGCCTATGACCTAGGGTAAGTCGCTGACGTTAGTTTTCCCCTTTATAAAATTAATCTGATACTACCTGGTTCGCAGAGTTATTTGTGAGTCTTGAATAAGGTAATACACATGAAAACTGTTTTCGGAAGCATAAACTGTTAAATGTTATTTATAACTGTTAATGTGGTCTTTTAATAGGAAGAACAGTTCCTGAGAACAGAAGATCGACCTTCATGTAGGTGCCAGCTAGCGCGACCTCACAAATCCAGAAGTTTCTCAGGATGATGACTGGGGAAAAAGGAGTGGAAGCAGGCTATATTATGCTGGCATTTACCAGTAATAATGAAGTTTGACCCTAAAAACAACACATGAAGATGGATTATGTAATGTAGATGACAAACGGTAATGTTTGAAACGGAATTCAGGGTAGGTGACCCTTTCCACATTCACAGCCTGCTTCAAGACCTGTGTGTCAGCAGCTGAACTAGAATATGGGGTGCCATTTTCTTACTGGTGATTGCACATACGCCTTTGTACACTGCAGACTGGGTTCAAAAGAAAGGGTCACCTTTGTGCAGTTGACTCCTCATTTTGTAACAATTCCAAAATGCAGCAGCTTCTCCCAAAGTATTTCAAAGACACCAACCTGCTGAGACCCAGGGGCATCCACCAGGGTAACAAACTTTCTTCTTCTAATGGCCTCCATCTCAGTGAATACTTTTGAATAGATAGGTGAGCTCCATAAGGACTGTCTGTGGTTATTAATCTAACCCTTTGTTATGGAGAGTCTCAATCCTTTTTCTACACATGAGCTCACCCTTCAAACCACCACATTCGTGACCATTTTTGGGAGGGTTGAACTAAAGTTTAAAGCATTATGTCATTGTAAACAAATAATCACATGTAGCGTGAGTCTGTGGAAAATACAGCATTTCGCTTTTGTGGTATTGGTTCTACTACAAGAACAGGGAACCCAAATGATGAGGTCAGTGGGCCAGCTGCCACACGAAAGAGAACGCCAAGTCCATGGACACAGAGCAAGCTGCCTTCTTTCACAACTAAAAAATAAAGCTCATTATTCTTACACCAGCCGACGAAAGTGATTGCTTTCCTAAATTAAATGGAAATAGAGCTTCAGAGCCTGCTTCTCCTTGGCATTACACATTCTTGCCAGGAGGTCAAGAGGGCTGTTCCCCTTGCTGATGATGACATGATCACATCCAGGGTTGTTTCATTTAGACAATATCTAAGCACATTTCTGGGTAATAAAAAGTAAGTGAAAACGTGCTACCACAACTCAGCAGCAAGAACGAAGGCAACAGAATGGTAGGTGTTAAGAGACGAAGTTGTTTAAATCCTAGACATCTCACCCAGTCAAAGAGGGTAAACTACACACTTCTGCCAAGTGGCTGTGACTTCCAGTTGTAAGCAATGGGTGGACAGGTATATATACTGTTATGTGGGTCTTTGTCTTTGTCTATTTTGGCCTAAGGCAGAACATTATTCCTCCAGCATGCAATAGAGCTGGTCAGGACCCCTGCATCATTTTTTCTAGCAAATCTAATGGAAGCATTAGAACAAGCCTGGGTTATATTCTAGCCATACTTTTTACCTTCCTATGTCCACCAACCATTCTCTTGGGTGTCCAGGCTTAGAGCTCTTGGGTCTTCTCTGATTTCTATTTCTTTTGTTCAGTCCTGACACTATCAATATTCATATTCAGTACTCACCAAAGTCTCCCTGATTACTCATTTGATATGTGCCTAGACTTTATCGCTATTCTCTATTCCTACTGTCACCATTTTTGTTCAGGGTCCTCCTCCAGGCCCCCTCTACCCATGGCTACACCATCACAAGAACTTCCCGACGATGTTGTGCCTCTGGTTTCTGCCCTCACCAAGCTGTCAAGGACATCACCGCCAATTCATAGCAATGGCCTTCCAAGGCTTATAGGGGGCATGTTAAAAACTCAGCTTGTAAGGGAGCATGGGTGGCTCGGTCAGTTGAGTGTCCGACTCTTGATTTCAGCTCAGGTCATGAGCTGGTCATGGTCGTGAGATCGGGCCCTACATCAGGCTCTGCACTGACAGCACAAAGCCTGCTTGGGATTCTCTCTCTCCCTCTCTCTCTCTGCCCCTCCCTTGCTGTCTCTCTCTTAAGAAAGAAAGAAAGAAAGAAAGAAAGAAAGAAAGAAAGAAAGGGAAAGAAAAAGAAAGAAGAGAACTCAGCTTATATTCATGGCCCTCAACAACTTGGTTATCAACCTGCTTCACCAATTCTATTCTCCATTTCTGCCCTGCACAACCTCCCTGAACCCACACTCATGCCTTTGCACACAACCTTTTCCCTTCTAAAATGCCCCTTTTTCCTTCTGTCTGGCTATGCACCGTGGCCCGAGTAAAGCACATTACATATCCAGGAAGATAGCTCTGGCCACTCCAGGAGAACTTGTGGCCCTGGATCTAGAATGCTCACTTGATGATAAGCACTGTACCTCCCTGTGACCTCTTTTATAATATTTATTGCTTTTACTGCTATTCAAACATAAATCGGTTAATTTGTCTCTTCAATTAGACTTATCATGGCTCCCAGAAGACTGTTTTCTACTTCTTTGTATCACCTCTGCCCACCCCATCCTTTGTCCTTCTCCTCCTCCTACTTCACAACCCATGTAGCAATTGCAAAAATAAGGACTTCTTTTTATCTATGTCCTAAGGAGAAATTAGGAAGGGAACCTAAATGAAATGCAAGAATGAACTCAGCAGAGACGTAACTGGCCCCTTCTGGGTGGATGACACAACAGAATTGAATCAACCCTAAATTAAGTGCAACTGCTGTCAGCAAATCTGCATCACTGCCAAATAGCCTCACCTATGTTAAACTTGGTAATAACTCTGGGGTTGAGATATTTCAGGATGTAAGGGAGAGAGAGGAAGAAATAAAATAATTCCTCTACAGAAATGAATCCCCCTCCAAATGCTTTAAATACATGCCTTCACTTCTTAACCTATTTTTATTTAGAAATATTTCACACTGTACAACATTTTTTTCTTATGATGCACATCACTGCCCTGTTTGGGGTTACTATCAGTCTGGGCATGGAGAGAGATGAGAACAGTTCTTTCACAAAAGGATGGAGAGGGAGGAGTCTTTTCCGGTTGATGGGGTTCAATGAGACAAGAGTAAACCTGGAACAATTGGTGGAGCTGGGATCACAGGATGTACACTGCAAGTGGTCAGGGCTCTGAGGTCCCATTTCTCCGGGACAGCAATATTATGCAGCAGGATAGGCAGTGCACGGGAGAATATGGGAATGGCAACCATCTCCAGAATGGTGGCCTCCAGAGTGAAGTTTTTTATGTCACAGAGTCCAGATTTTCTTAACAAAAAGGAGTGGGAATGGGTTGCTGGATGAGTTGGTGTTTATGTCTAAAGTGGGAGCTGTGCGCCCTGATGGAATCGAAGCCTTGTGCAAAGAACTGGTGTGTTTTTTTTGGTCAAGGCCCTGGAGGGAGAGGAAAAGCGTGGGCCAATTCCTTCCCATCAGCCTAGTTGGGAGAGCCCCGTGGAGACTTGGGACCTTGGATTTCTAATAGTTAGTTATCGGGATATTTGGTAGATACAGACACAGAACAGATGGTATGAAATGTGTCTAGAGATTTACACCTTGAGAATAATTTCAACAGCATCTTTATTTCTGAATAATTTGTCTCCTTTCCCAATGGAGAGCTTGCTGTTATAACACTATTGCCTCTAAGGTGGCATGCTGCATCCACCTTTTCCAAAAATGAGAATGAAATTAAGGAATAAAGTCTACGAAAGCAGACTTGTCTTCCTTCAAAGTAGTTTTCTCATCCTATAAAACTTTTCTTTATCATTGCTGTCATTGTCCTTCAACCCAACACAACCAAATAAAACAGAATCTCTGCCTTCTTCTTCATAAACACGGAAGCTCTGCTCCCTCCTGTCACCTCTACCCACGCATCTAGGGAATCTACAACAGGAGTTCAGAAAATGATGCCACTTCTGCACCGATGATCCTGGGCTACAAATGTCCCCCAAGTTTTACAGAATGTTTGATGTTGATCAGAATTCCGGTCACCATCTTTAAAACAGAGGGTTCAATGCTGTGATCAAAATTACCAGAAGCCTTGTATTCTCTCACATCAACCCTCCTCCCATTTAGTCCCTCACTCAGTAAGCATTTATGTGCCGATTGAGGATTCATGGCCAGTGGAGCACTGATGATGCACAGCCTCAGGACAGGCTCCCACATCTTCCACTGCCCCTGGTGTCTGAGCCCCTGCACTAGCGCTTCTCATCTTTACTACTGCCCACAGACCCTTCCCAACTTCCAGCCTGGCTGCTCCTTGCCTTCCACTGCTCTATTGCTTCTCTTCTCTCCCATCACTTCGCCCAAGCTTCTTGATTTCTCCAAGACGACTCTTCCACAGCCATCACTCTTAAAGAGGGGCCTCCTTTCCTGTGACCAGTCAGGTCCTGTGAGCATAATCCCAACCCCAGGCTGTAACTCCACAATACATTTCTGCTGTTGCTAAGGCTGTGCTTCTTCACTTCCAGAGATACCTACTCTTCTTCTTCCCTTACTTTCTCTCTCTCTCTCCCTCTCTCTTTTCTTCCCTCTCTTTCTTTCTCTTCCTTCCTTCCTTCCTTCCTTCCTTCCTTCCTTCCTTTCCTTCTTCCTCTGTCAGGGTTAGTTCTACTGCAGATAAATAGGACTGTTAAAGGAGGTAAGGGTTATGTGCACTGTTATGTGGCTGTGCGGAAAGAGCCTGGCTTTGGAGTCAGACAGATCTGGTTTCAAATCCTGATCACAACCACAGTAATAGTGGTAGTAACTTTGACAAGTCATTTAACTCTTCTTGGCCTCAATTGTCACATATGCAAAATGGGGATAGCAATCTTACCCCATTTGTTTGTTCTGATAAGGATTCAATGTATAAAATGCCTTATACATAGAATGCACCCTAGAAATGTTCCTTCTCTGACCCACTCCTTCCCTCCTCTCTATGTAGATGTTACAGAAGATGGCTAATAAGTAGGAACGAGAGGGGACATCCATGGTAAAATTAAGCAAAGCTTATAATAATTAGAATAGTGGACAGTATTACTAAAGCTAGTTAGTCTATTATAAAAATCTAGAAATTAAGATTTGTGTTTTTTTAAACAAAGTAACAAACTTAGTTCTACGGGAGAAACAAACAGCAGAAGAAAGGGGCCGCTAAATGTGAACTCCACAGCCAGGCCCTACCATGAAATGAGCACTAAGGATGTTAATATTTAAATATATATATATATATATTTTTTTTTTTTTTTTTTTTTTGGAGAGACGGAGACAGAGTTCTCGTTGGGAGGGGCAGAGAGAGGGAGACACAGAATCTGAAACAGGCTCCAGGAGCTGAGCTGTCAGCACAGACCCTGACTTAGGGTTCGAACCCACAAACTGTGAGATCATGACCTGAACTGAAGTCGGACGCTTAACCTACTGAGCCACCCAGGCGCCCCTGTTATATTTTTTAAGTGTCCTACAAAGAAACAGGATATAAGGAAACCAGTGTGTGAGAAAGACTTGGCCTTATGAACAGAGCTGACAAATATGCAAAAACCTCGACCAGATTCCCATTTTAAAAAGGAACTTGCAGAGTGACTAAACGCATTCTGAAAGTGAGGCCGTTTCTGTGTGCCCAGGCACCCTGGGAACCTCGTGCGGTGCGACACGCAAAATACCTGCGCGAATGAGGCCACGAAGAGAACAATGTGCCACAGGCTGAACAAAGACTGGGCCTGTCTGGCCTCCACGTGCCATCTTTAAACCCAAGACATAGTATCACCTAAGGAATACTCACACTAACATGCCATTCAATTCTTCCACTGCAAGGCAAGTGAAGTAAATGACGCAGTGCGGCTGTCTCTAAACTATATGCTGTCTCAGAGGTGAACCCGACTCCTTGCAAATACCTCAGCAGAACGTTCAGATGTTATTGCTAGAGTGAGAAGCATGTGTGTCTGAGTGAAACATGATGGCTTTCAACTGTTTAAAGATGCCACCAATCTGGTAGCTTGAACTTCAAAGAACAAATTCTGAAAAAGTTGGAAATCAGGGTGGGGTAAGTAGAACTGGATCTAAACCATTTCTTTGCTCTTTTCCAGAAAAACAATGAGAACCAAAGCAGGCTCCAGTCTCTTCTCCCAATTTTTACTACTTGCCACACTTCTGAAAATATCTTCTACATAGTTCTGTCTCTGGACAAACAGATTTTTATTCAAGTTTGTGGTTAAACGCTACTCCATGAGCTCATTTTTCTATGATTTGTTGGACATTTTAATGTGGCTTTTACCGAGAACAGTTTAAAGAGAATTATCTTTGAGAAGCCTGTGGGATTCTATAATTCTCTGGTGCTCTTCCCAATCAGGATGATTTATTCCAAGACAGTTCTAAACCAGGAAAGACTTGATGCCCAGATTTCTAATAAGCTTGGCTGCTGTCTTGCAAATCCAGGAAGTGTAGGACAGTGGGAAGGGCAAATGGGTCTAGGCTTAAATCTATTCTGTGTAGTCATCTCCCTGAGAGGTGACTATAAAATGTAAGAGGTGGTGATGACTTCTCAGATTCTCCAGCCCTAATATCTATGATGTTATGATGTCTACTCATACTGCATATATACATATGCAATGAAGCCCAGGATATGCTTTCTCATAATCAAAGGCTCATTCTAGATTTAATCAAAGAGACAAATGGGAGAAACATGGACATGAACAGGGTGGTGAGAGTCAGTTTAAATCACCAGGGACATACAAACAAGTATAATAAGGGGTAGGGGAAAAAAGATCTATAGAAGTCTTTACCTTGAAAATCCTTGAAAAATCACTACCATAGCTTGGAGACTATATGCCAATATGAATAATTTAGATGAATTCATTAAAGACACTAAAGGACACTTCCTAGTAGCTAGAACATATTAAACTAAGAAAACATTTCTAGGCTCACCCCTCCAGCTCCAACAAGTCCTTGCCACTAAATAATAACCCTGAATAGCTCTATCAGGAAGTGAAACATACAGGCTGAAGTAGGACATAGTAAACACAATACCTATATCCCACTTCAATGTCTGTATTAATTGATACACCACATGTTTTAACAATAAGAAAGCAAGGGTGAGGGACCGCCTGGGTGGGTCAGTAGGTGAAGCGTCTGACTCTTGATTTTGGCTCAGGTCATGATCTCACAGTTCATGAGTTCGAGTTCCACGCTGGGCTCTGAGCTGACAGTGTGGAGCCTGCTGGGGATTCTCTATCCTTCTCTCTCCGCCCCTCCCCTGCCCTCTCTGTCAAAATAAATAAATAAACAGGAAATTTTTTTTAAAATGCAAGGGTGGGAAGAATGGTGGGGTGAAATGAACCCTGCCAACTTCAAGTAGGATGAACCTGGGGGCCAGTTTCGGATTTTGAAGGAATACGCTTTCTGCTCCACCAGCTTTCCCTACACACACTTTAACAAGGTGAATCAACAGGATATGTCAACTCTACATCCCCATCCGCTTTTAAGGTGACTTCACTGAAAAAGAGGCACCAAAGGCCTTTATTGCTAGTCACCAGGTAAAGTCTGTTTACATTTATTCTATATGTCCATGGCTGAGATCTGGAGTCATCTGATCTTATAACTTTTCTCCACCCTTTCTGTTTTTTCTCTCTGTCCTCTTATATATTCCTTGCCAAGTTTCTCATAATTAAGTTTTATAATACTTAATGTTTCATGTAAAATGCTTTGTGCCTCTTGCACTGTTGGTGGGAATGCAAACTGGTGCAGCTGCTCTGGAAAACAGTGTGGAGGTTTCTCAAAAAACTAAAAATAGATCTACCCTCTGACCCAGCAATAAAACTGCTAGGAATTTACCCAAAGGATACAGGAGTGCTGATTCATAGGGGCACATGTACCCCAATGCTTACAGCAGCACTTTCAACAACAGCCAAAATCATGCAGAGAGCCTAAATGTCCATCAACTGATGAATGGATAAAGAAGATGTGGTTATATATACAATGGAATACTACTGGGCAATGAGAAAGAATGAAATCATGCCATTTGCAGCAACGTGGATGGAACTGGAAGATATTAAGCTGAATGAAATAAGTCAGTCAGAGAAGGACAGATATCAAATGTTTTCACTCATATGTGAATCTTGAGAAACTTAACAGAAGACCTTGGGGGAAGGGATGGAGAAAGATAGATACAAACAGAGATGGAGGGAGGCAAACCATAAGAGACTCTTAAATACAGAGAACAAACTGAGGGTGCATGGGGGAGTGGGGGAAAGGGGAAAATGAGTTATCGGCATTGAGGAGGGCACTTGTTGGGATGAGCACTGGGCGTTGTATATAAGCCAATTTGACAGTAAAGTATATTTTTAAAAAACGCTATGTGCCTTGAACTGTGCGGTGAAAGAGCTGGATAAGCCTAGCAAATATGCAGAAGTGCTGTAAGAAAGAAACGTGAGGGTGAGGGTGGAGAAATGCGGCCTGCAGCTTACTGACATCCACAGTGACAGGTCCCGTGAAGATGCTCAGGCATATTGTGTGGGGCTCAGTTACTAACTGCTGCCTCATGCTCCGGGATGCTGCTGCCTGACCTGCTTTCTGACAGAGCAGAACTTGCTGTTAGTTCTGTGTATGATCATTACTCCTTTTTTTTCCTGGGAGAAAGAGGGGGAAGGGAGGGAATGTTCAAGAAACCAACAGGCCTCAACTAGTATTTGTAAGGAAACATGGGAAATGTGGTTGTGTAACGCGGTGTTCTGATGATGTCCTTATGTTCCACATGAACATCACTTGCCTTACTTTCACACTGGTGGGGATCCTCTGAATTTGTCAAGGAATCGCTTTTAGTTAATGAGATGGGGAAAAAGAAAATGCATGTAGGAAACAGAACAGGAAGATAGGAGGCCATAAGATTGGTAAGATCATTGTTTTAGACAGGCTTCAATCAGACTCCAGGTGATAGAGATCCCCCAAACAAGAAATAAAACAAGTTTATTTCTCTTTCCTATTAAAGAAGCTCAGGGCAAGCAGTCGAGGACTGTATGGATGTTTCTTATTCATCAGGACCCATGCTCTTTTCAGCTTTCTATCGGTCTTATCAGGTGGTACCCCTCCTCTAAGTCCAAAATGGTATTCGTGCTCCAGCCCTCACACTTATGTTCCAGGGAATAAGATGGAGAAAGGGATGAAGAAGGGTGTAGCTCATCCCTTTTAAGACTTCCTAGAAGCGCGCGCGCGCACACACACACACACACACACACACACACACTCCTCTGTACATCTCATTGGCTATAATGTAGCCACATGGTCAGGGAGGCTGGGGAACATGCTTTTTAGCTAGCAGCAATGTGGCTTTTTTGGCTAGCAAATCAACTATAAAAGGGATTGTGTTAATTGGTGAGCAAGGAGATGGCTTTCTGGTGGCGAACAATCAGCTTCTCTGACAAAATGAAGGCTTTGCAAGCTTCCTTATTTTCTGAGGCTACATAATATGAAGATTAGCAACATACAACAGATAGAAAGATAAAAAGCACTACTGTGGTGAAGTAATAGTATTCTACTGCATTTAAGAAGAATTATATGACTCTCTACGTCATAAGACTCAGTGGAATCTTCAAATGATTTAATGTCATTCACAGGGAAGGGGTAATATATCCCACGGTGCTGCAGAGACACCTCACTGAGCCCAATAGTAGCAAAAATTTTTAATCAATAGGTTTGGACAATGCAATAGACATAAACCCTCTGACCTGTATTTAATACTAATCCAGTGGCATGGATCATGAGGAAGGAGAGAGACAGAACAAACATCTTGGACAGCAATAAAATAATCTTGCTAAAGAGTTACTCAGAATTAATTAAGACACTGTCACAAGGGGACAATAATGGAGTAATTCCCTAAGATGTGATGAAAAGTATTACTGATTGGTGCAATCTGGAAATTTACATTAAATACCTTAAAATTCTAAAAGGCTCTGATCCAGCAAATCTATTTCTGGAAATTTAACTTAAGAAAAATAGCCATGGATATACCCAGAGACTTATCTGTGCAGACATTCATCAAAGTTATTTATCATAGTAAGTGGGAAAAAACCCTCTTTAATATCTAATAAAAGAGGACCAGTTAAATAAATGCTGGTCCATTCATTCTAATGGAGCAATTGCAAATGACATGGTTAAGAAAATTTCACAGAAAAGCCATAAAAAAAAAAAACAGTTACAAAACAAAACATACAGTGTGATCCTGTTTTCTATTTAAAAACCAAAGTATGTATATTACAGGCATGTCTGAATTAAGGTAGCCTCAAGTAAAAGATCTCCTATTTTACTAATGAGAATACAAAAACAAAAATATCAAAGTTTTGCTGACTTGAGTTTATAAACTTTCACTCCGTATTCGTATTTCAACTTATATTCATGCAAAGTAATAGATCGATGTGTAAATTTTTTGGAATCATATTTTATGAAGAAAATGTTATCCAGATGTTTCACTTTTATGTCCAATGTCCTCATTATTGTTAGACTCCCTTTTGAGTCACATAACACCTGTGATTGCGACAGTATCTGACTTTGCATGTGATGCTGTCACTGGGAAGTTGATCCCCAGTGAGAAATAACCATTTGCATCATATTAGGAAAGATGGTGTTATGATTTGATCTGTATGTGATCTTCACTATGTAACTACTTACTGTGTTACTTTTAAAAGTGCTCTTTAAGAAGACTTGTTCTTGTGGCATCCAAACCAGGCTGTGAGGTCATGCTTTTAGGGAGAATGGCAAAATTTCTGTTGAACTTCACCACCTATTTTTAGAGAAATTCCATCAGATGACTTCTACAAGGACCTAAAATTTACACTGACTGAGGTGATTTCAGCATAATGAATCTTTGTCCAAATTATACTTTGTTGTTCAAAATAAAATCATAGAGAGAATGTCTATAACTGGAGAAAACTTGTATGGGTTTGATCATAAGATGACACCCATTTTTATAATGGATAATATGTGGCTCAATGAAAGCTCTTTCTTGCCTTATATTCAAATGTATTTCATGTATACACAGAGAAAAAGAGACCAGAAGGACAATTTCCATAATAATGTCTGCAGTGGTTACTGCTGATAAGGAGATTACTCCAGGAGATTTAAACTTTCTTCTGTTTACTTCCCTTTATTTTCTAAAGTTTCTTTGATGAATGAGAATAACTGTCATAATTAGAAAATAGTATTAAGAATTAAAAAGAAATTGGAATGCCTGGGTGGCTCAGTCAGTTAAGCATCCAACTCTTGGTTTTGGCTCAGGTCATGATCTCACGGTTTGTGGGTTCGAGTCCCACATTGGGCTCCATGCTGACAGCACGGAGCCTGCTTGGGATTCTCTCTCTCCCTCTCTCTGCTCCTCCTCCGCTCACTCTCTCTCTCTCTCTCAAAAATAAATAAAAACTTAAAAAAAAAAGAATAATTTTTTTATGTTTTTATTTTATTTTTGAGAGAGAGAGAGAGCATGAGCAGGGGAGGGGCAGAGAAAGAGGGAAACACAGAATCTGAAGCACGCTCCAGGCTCTGAACCGTCAGCACAGAGCCCAACGTGGGGCTTGAACCCATGAGCTGTGAGATCATGACCTGAGCTGAAGTCAGACACTCAACCAACTGAGCCACCCAGGCGCTTACCCACCCCTCCCCCCACCCCCCCACCCCCGAAAAAAGAATTAAAAAGAAGCAAAGGAAGACACTATATAAATAACACACAGGGCATGAGCAGAGACAGGCTAAGCCAGCCATGGGGTGTGAGTTCAGCTCAAAAACAATTCCCTATTGGCCTGAAATTTGTCACTCCTTAGAGTGACAGCTAGCTGCAAGTTAGTTAAAATGTAGACGTGTTTTCTAGAAAGGTAACTCATCCATCTACTATTCCTCCCACCCCCCTTCACAGCAGATTCATTTATCAGATTCGTTTCCATGCCTGGAGACAGTCCACAGGGAATGAGTCAGTGACAGGGACAGGTCAGTTTAATGTGAAGAAAGACAATCAAGAAGGTCACCCCTCCTCTCCTCTCCTCCTCCCCACAAAGTCCTGATGGCAAGGGACTGGCTCATCTCAGAAACTGAGATGGTACAAGGAAGGGTAACAGCCGTAGCACGTAGAGGCAGTGTAACCTGTAGTTAAGCATGCAGCCTCTGGAGCCTGCCTGCCCGGCTCACATCCCACCTCTCCCCATCATCAGGTATGCTACCTTGGGAAACTTACTCTCTCTGTGACTCAGTTTCCTCATCTGTGGGGTAACTGTATCTATTTCGTTAGGTTTCTGTGAGTCCTAAGTAGTAAGTACGTGTAAAGCACTTGGTAGGAGTTTGATAAATGCTGGTCATCATTACATGCCAGGAGCCACACCAAGTGCTTAGACCATGATTATCTCAGTCAATTGTCACAACAATCCTGCCAAGTACATACAACAGTGTCTGTTTTGCAGATGCAGAAACCGAAGCACTGGGAAATGAAGTGAGTTGTAAAAGTTGGAACAGCTAGTAAATGGGGGAGTGTGACTTTTTTAAAAGTGGCAGTCATCCTGCCTCCTCCCAGCCTCATCCTGGACACGAACTATGCCAGCGGTTCCTTTCAGTTTTCTTCCCACACCGACCCTGTGGTTGGACCCTCCTCAACTGTCTCCCAGGCTCCCTTTCCCAAGTTTCTCCCTACTCCAGAGGACATCCTATGCAGGGCAGGGCGGCCAGAGGGCCCTTCTAAACCCAGACCTGATGTAATTTCACAGCTCAAAAATGAATGTAGTCTCCCTGCCCCTCTGACCAACAGGAAAAAGGCCAAAGCCTTCAATTCTTTCACAGTGTGGCCCCATTTGTGCTTTCTAGAATCACCTGTCCAACACTTCCCTCTGCAGCATCCTGATGCTGTTCCTGTGAGCCCCCCTGGGACTTCCACATCTTCTCCCTTTGCTCATACTCTGTCTGGAACGTGCTTATCCTAGACCTTTTTTTTTTTTTTTTTTTTTATCCTTTATTAAACAGCTGAAATGTCACTCCCTTTAATACACCCTGACTGAAGGCTAACACCATTGGCTGATTAACAAATACTTACTAAGAAGCTACTATGTGTCAGGCACTGTCTCAGGAACTTTGGATACAACAGTGAATAAAACCTCGGTCCTCACCCTTCCCAATGCTCATAATCTCTCACTCCTCAGCATGCCCCCGGTGACATGCTATGGCTTTAATATACATTTTACAGAACTGTTTCCTCTGTACAATATGAGTCTTTACAGAAAGGGACCCTGTCTTCTCTAGCTTTATATATTTTGTGTCTAGCAAAGAGCTTGGCACTGTAAGCATTTATTAAACGTTGGATTGATGAATGTTTTCTCCTCAAATCTTCATGCTAGAAAATACTCACCTGTAACTACTTCGTGAGCAACTGTTCTCTTTGGAAATATGGAGATGGTTCCTCTAAAGATAATATTTTCCCCTTCATTAAAAAAATTATGCCTATGGTTTGCCTTTTGTAAAAACCCCATTTGTTACTTGTATACAGCACAAAGAAAGGTCTATGTATTTAGTTCTGGATTCCTGGGACTTTGTACAGTGTGAGTATTCAGTAGGCACTCAATAAATGTTTGTTGAAGGAATGGAATGGAGGAAGGCAGGTAAGTAGGTAGGTAGGAAGGGAAGGAGGGAGGAAGGAGGGAGAGAAAAATGAGAGTTTGGGTGCCAAAAGAAGAGCTGAAAGTGAAACACTATTATCCCTGAGGTAAATAAGGCACAGCCAGCTGCTAGCAAACATGGGTCTGACCCCAAAGGGAGAAAGCAGTGCTGGCCAGGAAAGGGAGATCCTGGCTGGGCCTGCTGCACCTGGGGCAGGTTTCATTCACTCCTCAGGTTAAGGGGACACCACTGTTCTGGAATGACAGGCCTGGAATGACAAGTCTTAAATCCTGACTAGGTGAGTAAGCTCCTGGAGGAAAGCAATAAAACCAAATTTCTTACAAATTCTCTAGAAGCAAGCATAAATAAATCAGGAATCCTCTCTGACAGGCTCCATTTGGTGAGTTGAGTCTTCTATTCACCTACAATGCAGGTGAGCAAACACAGGCTTTTGGAAAGAAACAGAAACAAACTCATGTTGAAACTTCCCAGAGAGCCATCATCCTTGATTTTAAAGCTAATAACCAACCAGGGTTTTTACCAACCTACAAATAAAGATGAGAGTAGGAACACTCTCGTAGACTGAATCCCCCATAAAAGGAGCGTACCATCCAGAGATCACGACCTCTCTCCACTGCTCCCTCAACTGCCCCCTACTCCCCATCCCAAACCCAACACACACTGAGGTTACAGTGATGATTCAAGGTGCAGATTCAGGGGAAGAAGAGATTAAATCAGATGATGTATGTGGGAGTGACAAGAGCATGCTGCCTGACACATAGTGGGTCCTCTTTAAATGTTTCTAACATAAAATAAAAAAGGCAGCAAGGGAAAGAACAGCTCATCTAATCTATACTTGGAATTTCTCAAATTACTCATAAGAGCACTTTAAAAATTCCAGAAAGACAGAGTATGCAACCCCTGTCAAAATAGTATTAAGTGCTAAAACACAGACAAAGATAGGTAATTAACAGCTACTAGCTTAGACGAAAATGTCTGCAATCTTGTTTAAGTGCTTGGGTGATAGAAAGCATTAGGAGATAAACTTAGGAAGATGTGGAGGCTGGGGAGTGGAAAGAAAAGGTGTTTAAAAACTAGCACGCAGTCAGCTTTTTACAAAACTAGTTCACACAAAAAACTCACATGCAAGACACTTAAAAACACAATCAGACCTCCCTCAGAATGATGGAAACATGCTTGACAAGGTTTTTTGAAGGTGCCTAGAGGGTCTCTTTCTGTAGGTATATCCTTTAAAAACAGCAGGGAATGACATTCTCCTAAATATGACTGATGTGCCAGAACTTTAAATAAAATCATTCATATTAAAATATATGACTTCATCATTAAGTCTCCCTCTGATTAATCTGGACCTTTTGATCCACTCAGCTGTAAGGGACGACAACCCCAAGAAAGAGGGATATCATCTTCCAAAAGGAGTCAATGGATTTGCATAGAGAGGCAAAACAGTTGGGTTTAAGCAAGAAGAAAAAAAGGGAGTGTAGAAGGTTGCTGGGGAGAAATAGGTGGAAAATGACAAGGTTCTTGAGCAAGTGGCTAAACCATTTTGTGACCTGTTCTCTTTGACCTCCAACAAATTTTCAATTGTGGAATCAGGAACAAATTATACCTGAATAAGACTTATGTACACAGAAGGAGAAGGAGAATTCCAAAAAGTTGAAAGGTAAAGGATTTTTTTTTTTTTTAAAGATTCAATTTAGGGAGAGTGAATTTGGGGTTAAATTTCACTGTGATGGAAACAATATTCTCCTATCACTGTGTATGAATGACCAAGGAAGACTCACAGAAACACAGAAGTGATGCCTGTAACACCACGTTCAACTCCCAATCATAGTACACTGATCCACATCATGACTCTGTGTGGGTGGGGGGAGGTGATCCTTGTTTTCCAATGGTATCTGCCATCAAGGACTAAAGTTGATGGTTTTATACTGAGGCACTGAATCTGTCATTGCAAGGATGTGACAGTCTTCTAGAATGAGATATAAAGACAGAAGTGTCTAAAAGGGCTCTAACTACCCCATGATCCAAAGCTGATGCTCCACACTTCCTAAACCCTGTTCTAAACTCGATGGCCATACATACTTAAAGAGGCAAGTGGTCTCAACACAGAAAGAAATAGAAAACGGAAAAATTAGCAGATGAATTATTTCAACTTGAACAATTAAACACCTTCATATTTCCAGGGAAATCATTTTTGAGTTCTTTTGTTGTTTTTTAAGCACCCGGAATAGATAGTGCATTGAGATTTACCAGAAGACTGGATCATGTTACATTCACCACCTGTCTCATAATCTGAGAGTGACCAATAAGGAAGGATGTATAAAATGAGTTCAAAAAAGTGGTTTGAGAATGAAGATGTAAAAATTTCAGAATTCAAAGGCAATGACAGTAGAATAAAAAGGGGCTGATATCAGAAGATAGAAGTCAAAGCAAACACACCATAAGCTTGCTCCCAGGCCCACATTTCAACTGTGCCTTTAAAAGAAAAAGAAACAAAAAACAACAACAACAAAAAAAGAATTTTTCCCGAAAGGGTAGAATACGGCAGAAATAGTAAATACCAAACCCCGAAAAAAGAGGAAGTTAGTCCCTTACATAGAAATGGGTGGCGTGCTTTATGTGATATTAAAAATTGCCATAACAAGAATGGGCAGTAATAAAAATAAATTATTTCCCTTTTTGCAAAGCATGTGAGGGTAGGAAATTGACCCAAACTGCCAGAGAAATGAGGAAGCACCCTTTTCACACTGTCCTCAGAATGCTATTTCATAATTTATCCCATCCCTCAGATGCCCTTTCTCGGCCACGTCCCTGCTCTCTGCTCTTCAGCTGTCCTCTCACCAAGCTCCTCAATTAAATTACCTCACATTTTTCTCTGATCTGCTGTTCACAGCTTGTCACATCACTATACCATAAGCCTCCCCACAAGCTGCTGAAACAGGACACGAAGACAGCCGCTCCTTTCTCCCTTCAGCTGCTCCCTGGTGTCCTGGATCCTGTGCTCTAACTGCAGTTTCATTGTCCAGAGGGAGCATGCGCATATCTGCAAGAGTCTTGCCACAGACCCACAGACTCCTCCGCTAAGGAGCATATGTATTCACAGCCCTAAAAAGAATCATGAAATGTGGCATGATCAACCTACTGAAGCAACAACCTATGTCCCAGACAGTTGATTTGAAAAAATATCAATCAGGCTTGTCCTCATCCGGTTGGGAAGAGAACGGGCAATTTTCTTCTGAGCACTTGGAATGATCAGAATCAAGCCGTGTAGTTATCACAAGTGCTCAGCTTTTTATCTTTTCGTTTCTGCAAAATAAGTATAATGGTTAATCCTTTGAGTCTGTGAGACATTGTTCACAAAACAGTATTTCAAAAAAATTTTATGAAATATTCCATGTAGAATAGCATGAATTATCCAGAACAGTGATACAAAGAACCTATGTACCAAATTAAAGCATTAAATCAAAAGGCCAATAACCTAGAAAAGAGAAAATATTGTTGCAAAATGAGTTGAGATTAAAGAGAGAGAGAGAGAGAGACACAGATGAGATTCTCCAGGTTGATGAGGCAGAAGTGCAAAAAGGCTCTTCCCAGAGGGTCAACACTTCAAAGAAACAGTACATTGATTTAAAGATGGTAATTTAGACGAGGCAGAGGAAGCTAACATAGCCAATAAATAAGAGGAATCCCACATGAGCCAGGGAGACACCCTATTTCAAGGAGAGTTTAAAAACACAGGAAAATTGGAACCGGATGCACACATGAGTAGAAAAAAAGTGCCATTTTTTTCTCTTTTCCTCTCATTTCTCCCCTCAAGTAGGACTACTGGTCTGATTAAGAACCAGGTGGTCAAAGCCTCATGTACCGTGCCTGAGGGGAGGAGATAAATAGATCCATGCTTTTTGAAGAATAGTTTGACAATATGGTACCAAAAACTTAAAAAATGTTCATGCCTTTTGATCTGGTAATTCCATTTCAAGGATGTGTGAAAAGTTATGTGTGTGAGGATGCCATTTGCTGCTCTCTTTATAATCTTCTGCTTTGTTTATACTAGTGGAAAAAAGCAGAAACAATCTGGATGTCCAGTGATAAACCAGAATATGTCCATATGTGGCCTTCTAGACAGACATGTGAAATGATGCTGTAGAGGGATATTTAAGGATAGGAAAATATTCAGGAAATTATGCCATTTAAGAAGGATGTTTACCAAAAAGTAGAAGTGTAATAATTGTTTTTTACACACACACACACACACACACACACACACACACACACACTGAGGATTGGAAGATACATTCAGGATGCACACAGTAGGGATGGTAATATTATGAGCACTGTCATTTTTTATTATATGCTTCTTTTTGAAAATATCTTTAATAAAAATATAGTAATTTCTGATAAAGAGAAAAAGCAATAATTTTTTTTAAAGGAACAAAATTGGGGATGGTCTTGTGTATAGAATCCTATCAAAGGCCAGGGCTATCAGGGCCTTGAGCTCCCTGAGTCACTCTCTTAACTCGACAGTTGAGAAACCAAACATACATACAGAACAGGAAGGTTCTGACCTCAGAAACACTCAGGAAAGGAATTAAGGCAGTCACAGCAAGAGAAAGAAAACAGCCGGCTGAAGACTGCTCCAACAGGTCTGAGTAGGTAAGTACAAAGAAGTGATAAGCATGTTTGATTTGGGAGTGGCGGCTGTTCAAGAGAGTTGAGAGTCCCAAGGGATGCTTGGTTTTGGAACAATAATGAATGGGAACTTAAAGAAATGAGGAGATATGGTAAAGAGTAGGGAACTAACATTTTCCCAGCACCTCCATGTAAAAGGCTCATGTTAACTCATGTAATCCTCTAACTCAGAAAATGCCAGCACTCCCATTTCATAGATCAGGACACTGAAGTTAAAATAACTTGCATTGGCCATGGATGTAGCAACTAACAGAGCTATTATTTGCTCTGAGGATGGATTCCCAAGTCCTTCCTCATTTTACTGTGCTACTCATTGTCTCCTTTATTTTATCTCCTGAGAGAAAGACCTCGATTCGTGCTACTTGTTAACTGAGGCAGTGGGAATTTCAATGGCATCGAAATCTCAACTGGCTGAGTCAATAACATGGGGGATGCCCACAGCAAGCCCAGAACAAACTAACCATTGAAAGTGATATATTCATGAAACTCGGAAGGCCACCTCCCCCTGAGCCATGGCAATGGAGTGGAGAGAAAGAGTGGTATTTCAAAATTCCTATTTCTGGACATATAGGCACCTGAATGTCTTTTAATCCTGCTTTTACAGATATCAAGAAAATTGTGCTCCTTTCCTTCCAATACACCCCTCATCGTTCCCATTGTGCTGTCCTTGAACTACCAGGAGTCTGCAGTTGCAGCACTAACAGTGACCTTATATAACAGCAGCGCTAGCCTGGCTATTATTTGGAGGAGAACATATCAGCAGGCACTGCAGTACCTTCCCTCTTTTGGGCTGGGAAATGGACAGCAGACAGTACAGATTCCATTAAATGGGAGATCTTGTCCACCTATTAGCTACTCACAGAAACCAGGACATGATCACTCTCTTTCAAGCCCTAAAGTACTTTCCTCAATGCAGGGTGAGTGAAAACATTAGGTCTTCTCATCCTTGTCTTATTGCTTTGATCATCTCAGAAGGGTTTTATTAGGACAGGCTTCTCCACAGTTATCCCTGACCACAGTGATCGATAACCAAGCCTACAGGCTTAGTTAAAAGTAAGTCATATTAGTAACAGGCTTTTTTTTTTTATTAAAAGAATATAATTTTGCAACCCCTTTTGCATGTTAATTATTTAGTACTTTTAGCCTTGGGTGATACTTCTAAATGGTAGCTACTAGCCACACGTGACTATTCAAATTTAAATTAAATGAAGCTAAAAATTTAGTTTCTCAGTCACACTAGCCACACTACAGGTGCCCGATAGCCTCATATCATTAGCAGCTACTGTATTAGATGGCACAGACATAAAACATTTCCACAACTGCAGAAAGTGCTACTGAACAAGGCTGCCACAGAGCAATGGGCAAACAAATTCAGAAACACTTAACTGAGTTCTTATGAGCCAGGCACTGTTCTAAATTTTTTGAATGTACTAGTTCATTTACTATTCACAATGATTCCACGAGTGACAGGACTTATTACTGTCCCCATATCACAGATGATGAAACTGAGGCACACAGTGATTAAATGATCTCTGATTCCTCTCTCTCCCACTGTATCCAAATCATCAGAACTTTTCTGTGCAGTGTCTCTCATACTCACGGCAGAGTCTGTCATCACAGACGCGATACTCATGTAGGTTTTTATTGGACAATTGCTATACCCTCCTAACTGGTCTCCTTGTTTCAACTATCCTTCTCCATCGTCGGCAGGATCAAATAATTAAAAGTTATTTTGTAGCAGATAAATCTTCAATGAAGTCCCCTGAATTAAGGTCAAATTCTTCAAAGCTGTTTTCAAAGTTGCCTACAATATGGTTGCAATTTTTCCTTCTAACCTTATCCTTATTTAATATCTAACACTACCAATAACTATGGCCACGACGTTGGTGCAAGTCTGCTGAGAAGCAGATGCTAACACAGGATTAGATATGCAAGACGTTTCTTGAAGAAGGGAGCAAGACTGGGCCAGGAGAGCCTGTGGACTGAGATGTAGGTCCAGCCCTGTGGAGGAGAGGAAGAAGGAAGGGGGATAGGGTGGGAAGCATCTCAGAGTGCAGCACAGTGACAAGAAAGGTTTGGCTATGCCAGTGGGGAATCTGTGCGCCAAAGCTGGTCAGTGGAGGACCCCAGGTCTTGCTGGAATGGGCAAGCCTTAGCATCTTCACTGTGCACAATCACCAGGGGGGATATTCTGACCCATTCTGGTTATGTATTTTATTTCATTTTATTTATTTTTAAAATCTTTTTCAAATTTTATTTATTTGTTTTGAGAGAGAGATAGAGAGTAAGCAGGGGACAGGCAGAGAGAGAGGGAGACAGAGAAACCCAAGCAGGCTGTTCCTCGCTGCGCAGAGCCCAATGCAGGACTTAAACTCATGAACTGTGAGATCATGACCTGAGCCTAAACCAAGAGTCGGACACTCAACTGACTGAGCCACCCAGGTGCCCCTGATTATGTAATTTAATTAGTTTGGAGTGACCTTATTCCTGTCATCAGACAGTAAGGGCCCTAAGGGCAGGGACCATGTTTTTCAGTTTTATTTTCCCTTTGGTGACTAGCACAATGTCTTGTACATACAGTGGGCACCAACAGAGGGTGTACTCTGAATTCTACACAGTGCTCCAATTTCAGCTTTCTTAGAGTCCTTCTGTTTTAAACAAATACTTATGTCATCTTGTATTTCTTAAATGCAATTTTTTCTACATCTTTATAGTTCAGAGAATTCAAATATCAGCCAACCTTGGTGAATTAATTCTTTTATGACTTGCTAATTACTTTGTCCTTTTCCTGCTCAAAGCCTACACTGAATTACTTCAACTTCACCTCCGAAGGGGACTAAAAAATTGCTGAACATAATTTGCACTTTACACAATAAAGTTACTAATGGCATTTTAGCAAGAACACCCATTATTTTCTCTGCGGCAATACATCAGCATTTCATCTGTTATAAATTGCTTGGTCAGCATCAAATGGCTTCAGAATAAATCTTTCTCCTTTCTGCCCCTGCTGTCTATGATAAAGAAAAGAGGCAGAAGGTAACCCTGTGTTCTGCATTCCCAGGCATATCATTTTCATGCTGCACGACTCTAATTTATTTCTAGTGATAAACCTCTTATAGTCCTATGCTGGATGATGCTCACACATGTTCAAGTACACACAGGAAGACACAGGTACCTCTTCAACATGAACACCAAAATGAAGGGGCTTCCAGGTGAATGGTTTAGGGACCATGCACTGTAGAATTTTGATGCCTATTACAGATTTTGGTAACAGGGCAGCTGTAAAAATAAACAGCAATATTCAAATAATTAGACTATTTTCTTTCAGCCTCACCTCCAGATATGGTTATAAATACCACAGTTATTAGATGGGACACAGAGTTATCTCTTTAAGATTAGGCTATTCTAGGAGAGCATGGGTGGCTCAATCGGTTAAGCGTCCCACTTCAGCTCAGGTCATGATCTTGCGGTTCATGAGTTAGAGCCCTGTGTCGGTCTCTGTGCGGACAGCTCAGAGCCTGGAGCCTGTTTCAGATTCTGCATCTCCCTCACTCTCTGCCCCTCCCCCGCTCTCTGTCTCTGTCTCTCTCTCTCTCAAAAATAAATCATCATTAAAAATTTTTTTAAAAAAAGATTAGGCTGTTCTGTCTTCACATTTCTGAGAAATATACCTAATAAGTTCTACTTTTTAAAAATCTCGTGCATCAAAATTTTCTCAACTTTATGATGTATCCGTTTTTGTACTTCTGAACATAGGCAATATCACAAAGTAGATGCTTACCTAATAAATATTTAAGTGAATGAGTTAATAGATGAATGCTTTTCATTTAGTCTGCTGAAGTCACATTAGTTAACAGTATTATTCATTCATCAAAACTAAATACTACTGTGTCATCTACAGTTATTATAAGCTAGTCCCTCTTCTCTATTTTAAATTATACCGATATTTGAGAGTTATGCTTACTGTCAGTTACAGTACTCACATTTCAAATATATGGAGGACTTTACGAATGTTATTATGAATAATGGTGATTAGTTGCTTTTAATATCGTAAGCAGAGTGAGAAAAAATAGACATAAGCTACAGCATGAGAGATTTAAGTTAGACAAGAGTGTTCTGGCATCAAATCTAATTAAACACTAACGTGGATTATTGAGGGAAGTAATGAAATTTTCCTTCTTGGAAGTCTTTAAAAATAAGTTGGAACCTCATCAATGCATACATCATTAAATAAGTTCCCATATAAAGATGGAGGGATTGGTTTCAATGTTCTCTGAATGACAGGTATGTTTATTAAGGTATATATAAAATAGTATAAATTTCTGTAGTACGGGCATTCATATAAAATCCTAGTATCAATTTATAATCAAAGACATGAATCAGGTACCAAAGAAGTGACTTCTGGTTCTAGTCCCTCATTCCACATGTGACTTTGGGGCAAGCCATTTTTACCTCTAAGATAAAGATTCTTTTCCAATTAAATAGAATAATCCTAATTCTAAGTATATATTCTTCAAAATAAATTACATAAGATCTTGTTGGGTAAGTTATATTCAAATAAATAAGCAGTAGGGATATTTGATTCCTACAACTTAAGGTTATTTAAGAGTAGGTACTTAGAATTAGGACTATTCTATTTAATTGGAAAAGAATCTTAGAGGTAAAAATCATTTGCCCCAAAGTCACATGAGGAATGAGGGACTAGAACCAGAAGTCACTTCTTTGGTACCTGGTTCATGTCTTTGATTATGAATCCTCATTCTATTGTCCTGAAGTAAATTATACTGTGTATATAAAGAACAATGTTTAGCATACTGATAACAATTAGAAAAGAACTACTAATAGATAAACTTTAGATTATGGCAATTAAGTGACTAGCAACCTGACACAGGATTTATCTTTAAAATCCAGGTGCTTTAATGTATTTATACCAATCTTCTCTATGCTGATATTCTTATTGTATAACTTTATTATTATACCACAGGTGAATCTATCATTTTAAAATTCCCAGGCACAAGGCACTGAGCAAATGAACACTAACACTCCCTTCATGTTATAGAATTTAGAGTACAATCCTTTCTTAACCATTGGAGTATATTTTCCTCTTCAAGGTTGACAACTTTTGAAAAAATCATGGTACAGACTATGCAATTTATGTTTAAAATGTTGCCACTGCTTTTGTGTTAGGATTCATATTATGAGCAAATTCATATATATTGCCTTTTTTACTGCTTGGATATTGATCTATTTTGACTGTGGTCATCAGAGGCCATATCGCCTAAAAAGAACATATAATTCCATTCTCTGCTTTATTTTTAATTTTTTTTAGTTTATTTATTTATTTTGAGAGAGAGAGAGAGGGAGAGAATACATGAGTGAGTGGGGGAGGGGCAGAGAGAGAGGGAGATGGAGAATCCTAAGCAGGTTCCACACTGTCAGCACAGAGCCCTACGTGGGGCTCAATCCCACAACCACAAGATCACAACCTTGCTCGATATATCAAGAGTCTGATGCTTACTCAACTGAGCCACCCAGGTGTCCGTGTCTCTTTTAAAATAGAGACTTTGGGCTACAACATGTTTTTCCCAACAGCTCACCTCATCACTCAGAGATACCAATACAAAAGCAGTATTTCAGGTGGGAGTGCAGAAGGAAATAACCAGAGTTATTTGCAGGGTACAATCAAAGGTTCCAGTGGCAGAAACGTGCTACAAGTTGGGAGAATGTGAGTTACAAAGCATACAGAGAATGAGTAACAGTGAAATGGATAAAATGAACTCATGGGGAACAATTAGATAAGGATAAAAGGTATCGAAGTGGAAGAGCCCAACCATGTCAAAAGGACCAACTTTTAGGAGAAGGGCAGTAAATCATGTCTTTAAGAACATCAGAGGTGGAAGCCATGTTGAAGGTCATATGGAGACTAATCTCCCTTTACAAATGAGGAAATAGGCCTAATGAGAGTATGTGACTTTCTCAAAGTCATCTTATCCTAGGAAATGACAAATGCACCACACAATTCAGAATAATGAGTGGCAGTTTCAGAGCCAAAGACTTTGCACTGAGCCAGGGCTGCCTGTCCCCTCGGGGAGGACTGTCTCTCCAAGTGCCCTAGCCTTGTTCCTATGGATCACCACATTTTATTTTATTTTATTTTTTTTAAGTTTTTTTTTTAAATTTTTCTAATGTTTATTTATTCTTGAGACAGAGACAGAGCGCGAACAGGGGAGGGGCAGACAGAGAGGGAGACACAGAATCTGAAACAGGCTCCAGGCTCTGAGCTGTCAGCACAGAGCCCGATGCGGGGCTCGAACCCATGAACTGTGAGATCATGACCTGAGCCGAAGTCAGACACTCAACCGACTGAGCCACCCAGGCGCCCCAGGATCACCACATTTTAAATCTAGTGAGTGATGGGGAATGACAGGCAAAGAACAAAAGGACATCTGCCAATGCTCAGAATGTATTCAGTCTGATGGTTCCAGTCCACCTTTTGACTAGCACCGTCCTAGTCAGTTCTGGACAGGAGGTGAAACAAGTGTTATTTTGACATGGTTCTGCCTATGGAGACAGACCCACTGAGAGTCTGTAGTCGACAGGCTCAGACGATGGGTAGAGCCATGCCAGCCCCTCTCAAGGCTCAGCTACTTCAGGGAGAAAACAAAGGCAGCATGCAGGAAAGGGGAGGTCGGATGAGCGGCCAGGGAGAGGGCACATACATACAAAAGTCCCGAATTTGGAGGAGGCTCATCCACACTTCAGATGCACAGCAGACATGAGGAAGGGGGCAGTGCACAAGGAGATCACACACAATGCTATTCTGGGAAGGGTTCTCTGTGATCTGTAACTTATATGGATATAATAAACTCCATGCCTGAGACACAAAAGCCCCAAACAACCACCACCAAAACACAAAACATGTGTTTAAAGGGGAAAATTACCCACAATGTTGGTTTTTTCCACATGGCTGGACCAGGAGGGTTGCAAAATCCATCATTGTTAGTGGCCAGAAAGCCAACCAGGGGAGCCCTCTTAGAACTTTTAAAGGGAAACATTTTGGATGAACCTCTTGGTCTTACAAGAAAGACAGCTAGTTATATTTAACTATAAACACATGGCAGTAGGTGTCAGAGATATGCTCCATTTGAAAACTATATAAAATAAATGCTATTTTTGGAAAAGGAAACTAAACTAAGAATAGATAACCTGAGACTGCCAGACAGGGGCTAGTGCACCTGGCTGTGCTTTCTCGAGCATTTAGCACTTAGATTTAGCCTTCGGCTGAACTGCTCTCACTTCAGCAATCTTTAATTTATGCAGATGATTCATTTGCAATATTAAATCATTACAACACTGTAACAACAACAACAACAACAAGACACTAGAAATAGAGGAGGCCTGCTCTGACCACCTAATGTAAACCTGCAAACTTTCTCCATTGTGAAACAGACATTCCTCTTATTTTGCTCTACTTTTTTCTTCTTTTTAAAGCAATTCTCATCTTCTTTTTTTTTCTTTTGCAATTTTCATCTTCTAACATACTATAATGTGTTTATTTGTTTAGTGCTTACTTTCTGTTCTCCAACAGGATATAAGCTCCAAGAGGGCAGGAATATTTGTAATGTTGCTCATAGATGTATTCTATGCACCCAGAACGATGTGTGGCACACAGTGGGTGTGCAAAAATGCTGGCTGACAAATCAGAACAAGAACAAGACGTGCATGAATTGTAAATACTGTATAAAGCCCTTTTTTTCAGATGACAATGAAGCTGCCTCATCAGTAACTACAAAGAATATATATTTTTCAATAGAAATCACCAAAATTAAAAAAATTCAAATTCAGAGGTTAGTTGGGGGTGTTCTGCTATCAGAAGAAGGAGGTGATTCACTCTAAAGATTCCAGGGGGAAGTGACCCCAGCATACTTGGGGCCAAGCTGATGACATGCTCCTGCATATCTTTGGGTATATAGAGGGAAACTGAGGTAAGTACTGAGCAGTGGGAAAAGATAACTCACAAGGGTTTGTCTTTGGTAGATATATATATATATATATATATATATATTTTTTTTTTTTTTTTTTTTTTTTTTTTTTTTTTGAGAAAGAGACAGAAGAGGGGTGAGCAGGGGAGCAGAGAGAGGGAGAGACAGAATCCCAAGCAGGCTCCACACCATCAGTGCAGAGCCAATGCGGGGCTTGAACTCACAAACCATGAAATCATGACCTGAGCTGAGATCGAGTCACACACTTAACTAACTGAGCCACCCAGGTGGCCTGGTGGCTTTATAATATTAATACTTTTTTTTTTTTTTTTTATGGTGCTTGCCTGGGCATAAGTAATACTTTCACAGTATCTCCCTCTATTTTGAGGCAGCTTGGAGAGTGTACTTGCCCACTACCAAAGTGGACCATTTGTTGCTCGGTTTAAGAAAGCATGTACAAATTCAGTACTTTTTCCACATGGCATGGCTAAAAGTATTACTCTCAAAGATTGCTTAACTAGCTGCCCACCTCCTGTGTTTTATTACCAGGGGAGCATTTTACAGAAATGAGTGATTACTTGGTCTTCACTGCCAAAGTGCCAGGAGATCAAGTAAATAATGAGAGAACGCCAAAGTCTCTGCTACCAAACAGATAGGAACTTCAGGTGGTATTTATTTAAGACCCTGTATTTCTTAGGTTATGGTGGGGGTCTATGAAAAAGAAAGGTAGCAGACATGTAGCCTAGATTTACAGGGATTATTCAAAGCTCTACCTTAGCAAAAAACAAAAACACAACAACAAAAAATACTAAGAAACAAACAAAACTCCCCTCCTGTATAGAAACTATTCCATAACCATGGAGGAGGGGTCTAAAACACAACTCACCAAAACGTAGAAAAGACACAGAATGCATGGAGTGGGCAGGTCTTGAGAATCCTATCCCCACACAAAGAGAAACTGTGCAGTATCCAGAGAGAAGAGATGGTATGGTAGCTGGGGAGAATTAGCAACCAAAGGGGATGAATCAGCTCAGCGTCTGAAAACACCTACAGGTTCTGTCAAACCTGCCCGCAGTCTTCAAGAGCTTCAAGGCTCACAAACAGGAAACTGCTGGGTATGACTTAATCTGACTCTCAACCTCCTCAGAGAAGAGCTTGCCCAAAAAGTTATGAACAGAGTGCGGAGCCAAAAGGTGAGAGGTGAAGAAGAATGTGAGTTCAAGTTCAGAGTATGGGGCATTTAGGTTCTCAATTCTCAAAGCATAGAGGAGTTATTTGGGATTTCAGCACTGCGTTCAAAACTGGTCAGCATCTCTACGAGCAGCCCAATGCTTTATAGAAAGGAGGAGAACGAAAATTCAATTACAAAGGGACTTGTGAAGACGTGAGTTGAAGTCGTTCATTTATTCATCTGTTCATTTACTCAAGACATTCTGTATTAGAATATTTTCAGGAACAGAAAACTGAATTGACCTAAACAAATAAGAGGATTTATTATCTCACACAACAGAGCTGCATGGAGGTAGAACTGTCCCAGGACTGGTTTATTTATAGCACCTCAGCAACATCATTAAGCACCCAGGTTCTTTCCCTCTTTCTGTCTATTTTGATTTGGTTAGAGTAACCAAAAATGTACCCCCTGGATCAAGAACTGGAGTTGGGGCCTGGGCCAGCTGCCCTAGAGCAGCTAGAGGAAAGTAAATACTTCAACCAAGTCAGGGTTGTGCTAGAAAGAAAGGGGCTAATGGCCACTGCGTGGGCCCCAGAGATATCTGTGGAAGGTCACTCAACAATATTCACTAAAAACCTACTATGTGTCCATTCCTGCACTGGTCACTGGAAACATGGAAAAAAGGAACTACCTGCCCATAGGAGTTTAGAGACTAATTGGTGAGACAAACATTAATGAAATAAACATGAAAATAAAGACAAAACAACAACAGCAGTAGTGTTATCCTGAAAAGGTACATGGTGCCAATGAAAGCATAATTAAAAAATTTTTTTTTTAATTTTTTTTTTTTAACGTTTATTTATTTTTGAGACAGAGAGAGACAGAGCATGAAAGGGGGAGGGTCAGAGAAAGAGGGAGACACAGAATCGGAAACAGGCTCCAGGCTCTGAGCTGTCAGCACAGAGCCCGACGCGGGGCTCGAACTCACAGACTGTGAGATCATGACCTGAGCCGAAGTCGGCCGCTTAACCGACTGAGCCACCCAGGCGCCCCAACAAATTCATATTTTTAAAAAGTTGATTTATTTTGAGAGAGAGAGCGAGAGTGAGAAGGGGAGGAGGGACAAAGAGAACAGAAGAGAAAGAATCCCAGGCAGGCCCCACACCATCAGCGTAGAGCCCTACACGGGGCTTGATCCCACAAACCGTGAGATCATGACCTGAGCTGAAATCAAGAGTTAGACGCTTAACCAACTGAGCCACCCAGGCACCCCAAAAATTCATATTTTTATTTTAAAAAATCTTTTTAATGTTTACATTTATTTTTGAGACAGAGAGAGACAGAGCATGAGTAGGGGAGGGGCAGAGAGAGAGGGAGATACAGAATCCGAAGCAGGCTCCAGGCTCCAAGCTGTCAGCACAGAGCCCGACGCGGGGCTCGAACTCGCCAACCACGAGATCACGACCTAAGCCGAAGTCGGACGCTCAACCGACTGAGCTACCCAGGCGCCCCAACAAATTCATATTTTTAAACTTTCAAGATCTTAGACTTTTTGTTCACATCAAGTTTGACACAAAACAGGCTTCTAAAATGTCCTACTACCCAGATGCTCTGAGAATATTAAATGGCCATCCCCTGTCCTTTCAAAATGAATACTTCTAGTCACTTCACATAAAAGTATCCCATAGGAAGAAAGGCTGGGCACAGGGGTGGGGAGGCAAGGCATGGGAGACCTGGAACCTGGGTTGAAAGATGAAGCCACACAGTTGTAACTGATTGGAAAAGGAAGGAAATAATTGAAGAGGCCAAGTTGGGAAAAGTATGTGGAGGAAGGCTGTGACTCTCAGGGTCGAACAGGATCAGGGACCTGCATGGGGGTTCCTCATGTACAGTAACAAAATAGGGTGCTTGAGCTGGGGGGTGCGGAAGGCTCAGAAGCACAGTGAAAGGAGGGACCCTGAGGAGGGGCAATCTTACCCCAGGCCCGGCCTCACACCTTTGGGTGTTAACTCGCTCTATATTCTGGGGAGGTAACAAGAGTGAGACTGCAATATTCAGTGTGCTTCTGTGCTTTTTGGGGTGTGCCTGCTTACTTAGCAAGAGATTACACAGAAATTACTCAAGGTAAAGTGCACAGAGTCCTCTCTCAGCAAATGAGAATATGCTTTAGGAATAAACAACACTACCACTTCCTTACGGGGCAAAAAAATATTACCTCTTAAACTGGTTTCTTATCACTACAAACTAACTCATAATCTCTCAATAGCTGAGTATAAATGGTCTAATTAACCATCTTTTGCCCTTCAAACACTTGAGGATTTCCAAGGTGACTAACCATGCTTTTCTTCTACCACATGGATGAGCATGTAACTGAAAGGATTCGCATCCTCCAAAGCAGACATTTAAAGTGTGACAAAGCCATCTCAGAGAAAGTTGGCCCTTTTGAAATGAGATAACTAATTATCCGGTGAAAAGGCAGTCTCTTCCCACTGGAAACCAGCTACGTGGTCGAGGAGAATGAAAGGCATGGACCATGGCAAATCAGATCTTTAAAAATGGTAAACAAAATAAGCCACAGAACAATTAACACATGTGGGAAAACGCAAAACACCACCAGCCACACAGTTGATTTGGTTTTAAGAAAACTGAGTCTGTGTTTTAGAAAGAAAAAAAAAAAAGAGTGAGAATACATAAAAGTAAAAAATAAATCAATAAGTAAATGAAACAAAACACCCTAAAAACACAACTAAAAGCCAAGTAAAACTCATACACACAGACCTTCACAGACTACACAAATTACTTTGTCTGAATCATCTACAAACTTAGGAAACAGTCCTTATACATGTATTTTATCCTTCAGGAATACAGCCCATGTCTCCTCTGGAATCTCGACTGCTAACACACACAAGGCAGTGAACCATGGAGACGGTCTTCCTTTCAAAATAAGGACACAGCTTATTTTCTCCAGATCAGATGTAGCCGTGACTGAGAACCTATGCATGCTGTAGAGACAGAGAGAAAAGGAAATGGATGGTGAAAGCAAATTTAATTCAGTGAGCTAGCAACATCATAATGCGCAAAGCTGGGAAGGGGAGAGAGGTGGAGACATACACAGTGCCTACCTTGTTCCTTTCTAGTTTTACCAAATTGCATTATATATTTATGACTTTTATCCTAAAAAGCATGAAAAATTGACAATAAAAGGTTATCTGAATGGAACATTGGTCTTTGGTTAAAGTGTCCGGCACAAAAAGAATCAAATTTTTTTCAACGAGCCTTCAAACAAAGTGTACATGCTCTTGACATCTGCTGATGAGCTATGGTTTCCTCTTCTTCAAAACTCAAAGCTTCTCTAAATTAAACATAAGCTTGTTTTGGGTATCTGTAAAATATATGTGGATAAAATTCAAAGTTTTATTAGAAAGGGAGTTGCCATAGAAACACACAACTCCCTAAAAGAGCAATCCGTTGCCTCTTAAGGGAACCCATCATCATAGATATTTATTGAGCGCTGCAGACAATGCATAAAGGACAGTTGGAATACACACACTGGACAAGTACACAAATTAAATAAGTCAAGTGCTTTAAGTAAGGGATGATGAGCCCGTTTGTATGTGTGTGGTGGGAGGAAGTATCATGTGAGCTGAACCCTGTGGTACAGCTGAAATGTAGCCATCATAAGAAGATTTATTTAAAACACAATTCTGTAACAAGCTGGGCATTGCACCCAGTTATCACTATGGACTGTTTTCTGTGAATTCTTTTAAAATGTGGATGTAAGTACTTGAAGTAGCACTTACAAAAATAGCCTTATTTTTACTAGCAGAGTAGACTCAAGCTAAAAATAAATTAAATGGGAGTTTCATACTGCAGACTTAAAAAACATAGTATCAGTATACCTAAGACCACCTCTTTCTCAGAAGCTTCTGTGCAGCATTCCAAAAAGGCCACCTGATTTCCAGCCAGATTACTGTTCTTCAGACTTGGTCTTGAGACAAAGGTACCTCATGGAGATAACCTCTAAGCTGGAGTCTTGAATCAAAACCACTATTGGTCCTTAGAGAAGGATTTCTGCTCTCAGACTTTTACCAGAAAAGGCCAAATTATCACACAGCCCTTTGACAATGGGATGGTCCTAACTGGGAGGAAACAAAATAAGTATTTTTGAGGGGCTGTATTCCCAAAACACCTGCAATGAAAGTCTGGGATTAAAAAAAAGTTCAAGCCAGGTAAGTCATGATTTGTATGAAAATGTGATCTTTTCTTCAGTTCAATTTCTTTCAAGGTGACATATATACAACACCCTGGGCTTTGGGAGAATTCTCCAGTGGGGACTGAAAAGGAAGTATCTGGTGGCAGTGGAGAGTCACATGGGGACTTCCAATAGATATTCTCCATCTACAAGAGAAGGGAAGGGTCTCCATGCTGTAGCTGTTTGATAAACACAACACAGCAGCCTTTTGACTTCTGGTATAAGTAAAAGTGGCTTTTTGGTGCTATATTTTGAAGGCAACAGGTAAAGGCAATGAAGTGATAAGTATTTACAATACAGATTTAATATTTCTAAAACAAAATTTCTGAGATTTTCTGCTTTAAGCAGGATCATCCTGCTTAACATCTTGTCTCACTAATCTTTACTTCAATTTTGAAGAGTAAAGTGTGAATGCCTAGAAATATCCAGTCACCTTTTCAGAATCAGCTATCTAAGCACTACCTTTTCAAACAGCTTTAATCTAGAGGGCTATTTTATTTGAGAGAGAAAGAGAGAGAGAGAGAGCCCGATGCAGAGCCTGATGTGGAGCTCAATCCCATGATCCTGAGATCATGACCTGAGCCAGAATCAAGAGTCAGAGGCTCGCTTCGGATTCTGTGTCTCGCTCTCTCTCTGACCCTCCCCTGTTCATGCTCTGTCTCTCTCTGTCTCAAAAACAAATAAACGTTAAAAAAAAATAAATAAATAAATAAAAAAGAGTCAGATGCTCAATTGAGTGAGCCACCTGGGTGCCCCTAGAGTGCCATTTTAATAAGAATGTTTATAAAATTATAAAATTGAATTGTTTAAAAATTTTATTCATCAAGATTAAAGGTATCTGCATTTAAAAAAAGGTAATACATTCAGAAACAGTATACACATTACCATGATGTGAAATTACAAAAAATCGCAGACATTCATGGTAACTCAGGAATGAGACTTTCCATGCAGCTTAGTTTCCCAGAGAGCTGATGGGCTCCAGAGTTTTCTTAAAATAGAAGTATTTCCAAAATGTACCACATATCTTTGTGCATCCAACGTCAGAACTAAGTGCATGATATACCTTTTTTTCTTGATAACTTATGATTGAAAATACCAGCCCATATGTAGAAGTTGAATATAGTTCTTCAAAATGTAATACATATGTGGTTGTAGATGAAAATGTATGTGCTGAGGACCATGGAACAGGAAGGATTCCATTTGACCCCCAAATCTGTCCTCTCAAAAAAAATTCCTGATATCAACTTCTATTCTGATCATTTGCCTCTCCTCACAGAGGTAGGGTGTAAGCTATGAAGTGCAGTATGACTTTCTGGGGGTGTATGGTGTTGTTTGGAAAAGCTACTTAGTGAAACAAAGTCTAAAGAGGTTTCCTGACAAATGGTTTTTCTGTTCTCTAGGTGGACATCTGCTTGGATGTTGTTATTGGCTGCCTATGACTTTGGCTGGAGCTTCAGCCTATAGTGGCGCTCAAGAGCTGTGGGCAGGTATGACCTTCCCCAGCTTTCTCATGGGCACTTTCAGTTACTCAATGGTTCCTTCAACGGTTGGGGAAGAGAAACACCCTTGACCAGTTCACAAATCTGAGTTCCCATGGTTGGGAGTTCTCCAATGCTTCACTTCTTTTTGCTGGAAAGAAAACAAAAAAACAAAAAAAAACAAAAAACAAAACCTGTTGGTAGAAAAAAATTGGCACAATCCCTTTGAAAGAGCAATTTGGAGTGCTCTCTCTCTGGATATCAAAGCATAAGAAAGTACATATTATTTCACTCAGCAAATTGCTTTCTAGGAATTTAGCCTAAGGAAATCATATAAACAACCTGTAAACTTTGGATATGTAAACAAAGGACATGCGCAAAGAGGTTGACAGTACCATTGATTATAAAAATAAAGTTTTGAGATGCCTGGGTACATCAGTCGGTTAAGAGTCCGACTTCAGCTTAGGTCATGATCTCATAGTTCATGAATTTGAGCCCCATGGGCTCTCTGCTGTCAGCTCAGAGTCCACTTCGGATCATCTGTCTCCCTCTCTTTCTGCCCCTCCCCCGCTTTTGCGCTCTCTCTCTCTCTCTCTCTCTCTCTCTCTCAAAAATTAAGATTAAAAAAATTAAAAAAAAACATTTTGCTAAGCTTCTAGAAACCTAGTGTATTGCTTAATAAAATAATAGAGTCAAGGAACAGGAGACTATTCTGCCATTAAGATTTTAAAATAACAATGCGACCTACATTAATTGAAACAAAGATTTCCACCATATATTGTTAAGTGAAAAATAAAAGATTTCACAAATACATATGGTATACATAGGAAAAATTCTGGAAGGATATATATTAGAGATTCCCAAATTATTCTGGAAGCTATTAGAGTCTCAGTAATTTTTTTGATAGTGCCTCCAGACCAAAATAAATATCTAACAGTGCTGTCTGTTAAGTAGTTAGGTCCAAACAACTTAAGTATTTATGTCTTAATGACTTAGTAGCTATTTGAAAAAAATAACACACATAAGTTAAAAGTATTTTTTTTCCTTTTTAAATAACCTTCTAATAACTTATTAATAGAATGTGTGCACCTGTTGAGCCATGCACAACTTCAGATCTTGGAATCAGGTTGAATACCATTTCCCTCATTTCCTGTTTCATATTGGTTTTCACATGGTACTCACTTTTTACCATTAAAAAGTTAGCAACCATTGAAAATTCACTTTTGCAAAGATATGATGTCATCAGAAGGAATGCAGTATGATCTTTAATGTTGAAACTATGAATTACCTCCAATGGTATTGGACAGATGCATTTCCCTTGATGCAAAATAACCTGCAGCAACCTCATGAATTTGCTGTGGTGCCCCAGAGCACCTTGGCATGCAGCTTGGGAACTGCAGATATATAACAATATTAACAGCTGCTTTCTCTCGGGTTACGGGTGATTTTTTTTAAAAAAAGATTTTCTGAACCTTTTCCCAATAAACATCTGTTACTTTTTGCAATGAGAAAAACCATTAAAAGGATTGATATATTTTAAGAAGTTTTTTTTCCCCCTTTGGCTTAAACACAAACATTTATCTCTTACTATTCTGGAGGCTAAGAAGTCCAAGATCAAGGCCCCAGCTGATTAGGTATCTGATGAAGAGCCCTTCCTGGTTCACAGACAGCTGTCTTCTTGCTGTGAAAGCTTTCTGTTCTAAAAAAAAGATGGATATTCTATTCTCCTCAATTTTTTACTCTTAGAAAAGTCTGGGCATAAACAACATTAAAAATTGAAAGTATTGATTGGAAATAACCTAAGTGTCCCTTGATAGATGAGTGGATAAACGTGTGGTATATATATACAATGGAATGTTACTCAGCCATAAAAAGAAGCAAATCTTGCCATTTGAGGCAACATGGATAGACCTTGAGAGCATTATGCTAAGTGAAATAAGTCAGATAGAGAAAGACAAATATATGATTTCACTTATATGTGGAATCTAAACCCTGTTTCTCTTTCTTTCTTTCTTTTTTTAGTAGGTTCTATGCCCAATGTGGGGCTTGAACTCCTGACTGAGATCGAGTCACACTCTCTACTGACTGAGCTAGCCAGGCACCCCCTCTAAAAAACAGATGAACAAACAAAACAAAACTCATAGATACAGGGCACAGATTGGTGAGGGAAAGAGGTGGTGGGGTAGGTGAAATGGGTGAAGGGAGTCAGTTACATGGCGACAGATGGTGACTAGACTTATTGTGGTGATTACTTTATATACAAAAATTGAATTATTATATTGCACATTTGAAACTAATTTCTTGTATACTAATTTTACCTCAATTAAAAAAAAACTACATGACAGGTATAACAAGACCTTAAAAAAAGCAAGAAAATCTTGGATGATGTTTTAATGATAGAAAACTCACTCCTGAATAACTTTCTGCAATAACTCTTACTGTTCTGAATCCTTCCTTGATACTTGCACAGATAGGACTGATGAAGTCACCGGTGTCAGGACACTGACCCAGACGTTCACCCTACTTCCTGTGGGTAGTCACTACAATTGTTTAACAATAGACTCTCTGTCCCTCAGCTGATGTGCCTATAACACAGCATGGTCACACCATTGTGGGAACTGAGCTGCAAATGGTCCTTTGCTCTTGGTCTGCAGGGCTTCAGTCTCTGGATTAATGGTGTTCCTTTTAACACAGTGCCTGCTGATATTCACCCTGGTATCCCCTGCCACTGTCTTTAAAGGTCTCTACTACTCTCTTTGTTCCCTCTGGTTATTTCTGCCCAGTCTGTCAGTTTTGGCACTAACGAAATGAATGGCCTTTTATAACTTCACCAATTGGGACTTTAAGAACCAACAGAGTAGTATAACAGATATTTAGCTTTCTTTGTAGTTAGTTGTTGGTGTTTTGCCTGTTTTACCCCTTGTGGGGGTCGGTGGAGACAAAGGAAAATTTTCTCGTTTAAATTGTTTTAAATATTTATTTATTTTTGAGGTGGGAAGCAGAGAGAGGGAGACACAGAATTTGAAGCAGGCTCTAGGCTCCGAGCTGTCAGCACAGAGCCTGACACGGGGCTTGAAACCACTAACTGTGAAATCAAGACTTGAGTTGAAGTTAGACACCCAACTGACTGAGCCACCCCTGAGCCTCAGGAAAATTTTCTAATTTCAAGCTATTGTTAAAACCTGAGGATTTTTAAAGTTTGGTGTTGAAGTTTTATTGTGGTCAATATTTTCTAATCATTTACTTTCTTACTATAGAAATGCCCATGGAATTATTAAAAACCATTTATTTTTCCAATCTAGCAATGTCTACAAATGTATATGTCAATTTCAACTTAACCTTTACAAATTTAAGTTAGAATTAACAATGCTGCAGTAGTAGGATATTTGAAGTAACTATCTGCATGAACTTTAATTGGAATGCCCCCAAGAGTCTTAAATATATTTGTTAAAAAATGAAGAAGAATAGGATCTTCCAATCCTTTACTTGTCTAATTACTCCCTACAGTACTTGCCACATTGTAACATACCATATACTTTGCCTATTTATCTTGTTAATGGTCTCTGTCCTCCAACAAGAATGTAAGCTCAACAAGAGTAGGAATTTTTGTCTATTTCAATCACTGATCTATCTCCACCACCCAAAATAGTCTGGCAAAATGTAGGCGCTCAACAAGTAGTTACTAAAAAGTAAGTGAACGAGTGACTAATTCTTAAAGACCTTTTATAACTCCATTTTAGAGGGCCACAGATGAGAAAAATATTTTTAAATGAACATTAATGTTTATGCAAAACAACTACTGCTTTTTTGTGTAGGTGAAAATCAAAGTCAACCTTTGATTACAGCAAAATCCACAAATTACAAGGATTTAACCAATTTTTTATTGCTTTCCTGTGGGAAACATTTTAACTTTCAAGTAAAGAGACATTTTGATTGTCAAAGTATGGCAAGTGCACGTAGAATACCTAAAAATGCTGAGGTGAATTAAAAACATTTTTTAAAAATCACAGCTAAACTTTGAGAAAGTAATAGTAATTGTTAAAGGTCAAAAATGATAAGAAGACTAGAAGCTAGGAAGATATGTACTCTGGAGACATAAGCCAATCCTTGGTTTTAAGAGACAAAAAGTCTATGGGACAGGAGACAAGCCTAATGCTCACACCCTTGAAAGGTAAAAATCCTCAGTGGTTAAGTTAAATAAAAAAAATCTCCCAGGAACAGAAGAAAGGATAAGGCTTAGTGATGGGAATGGAGGGACAAAGGAAAAAGTTTCCTCAAAAAATTCTAAGCTGAGGGGTGCCTGGGTGGCTCAGGTGGTTAAGCATCCGACGCTTGGTTTTGGCTTAGGTCATGATCTCAGGGTTTGTGGGTTTGAGCCTCAGGCTCTACGCTGACAGTGTGGAGCCTACTTGGGATTCTCTCTCTCCCTCTCTCTCTGCCCCTCCCCTGTTCATTTTCTCTCTTTATCTCTCTCTCACTAAATAAATAAACATACAAATTAGTTAATTTATTAATTAATTAAAAAAAGAAAATTCCAAGCCTGGTCTTGTACTGTTTGGGATCAGAACTTCTACGTACTTTCTTAAACACAAACATTTAGGGTAGGAAAGTCGTAGAGAGACAGTGCCCTCGAACACATGACAGAAGCAAATGCAAAGACTCTCTAGAATAATGAACTTTAAATCCAAGTGTCAAAGGATTTTCATACGTGGAGTTCCAAGTAATCAAGTTCACAATAAAAAAATCACAAAACACACAAACAAGAAAGCTGTTATGAACAAGAGTAAGAAACAAACTGCAGAGTCAAGCCCTCGAAAGTTATAGATGTTGGATGTATCAGATACAGAATATAAAACAGATATGTTTAATATGTTTAAACAAAGACAGGATCTTAAAATATGAAAAAAGAAATAACATAACAAAAATAACTAGGCAGATTTGGGAAAGAACCAAAAATAACTTCTAGAAATGAAATATAACAACCATAATTAGATATTCAATGGGTGAGTCCAATACCAAATTAGATACAGCTGAAAAAGAGTTCATGATTTGGTAGACAGATAAAAAGAAATTAAATGTAATCTTGTACAGAGATTGAAAAAAGATGAAGATATGAAAAAAAGATGAAAAGTTATGGAGCACAGAGTATGAAGGAAAATACAGAGAATGAGGGAAAGGCAGCGTTAGAAGTGATTATACTTATCTTATATCTGAAATGAATATAATAGTGTATGTCAACTATACCTCAATGAATGATAATAAAATAAACTTTGCCTGAAAAACAAAAAAAAAATGATTATAATTTAGACTTTCTAGAACTAGCAATCATTAAATCAGGAAGCCAAAGGAATCCCAAGGGTGATAAAAAAAAAAATTCTCACCCAAATAGTGCCTGGTAAAAACTCCAGAACACCATTATCAAAAAAGATCTTCAGAACAGCCAGAGGAAACAGCAGATTACCAAGTACCTACAAGTGCGTGATAATTAGATTGAAAGCTGATTTCTCAATAGAAGAAGAAAAATCTGGGGAAGATATATTTACAACACAGACATAAAATAATACTAAACATGGAACTGTATACTTAGCAAAACTACCTTTCACAAAAAAGGCAAATAAAGGCATTTTTGGCTAACAAAAAATAAAGTTTATTTCCAAAGAGCATTCACTATGAGAACTTCTAAATGACATACTTCAGAGAAAAGCAAGAGATCTGAGGGAAAGAGGGAATGGTGAGCAAACAGTAAACATATGACTAAACTGAAATAAATATGGACTGTATAAAACAAATGCTGACTGTATACAAACTGTAATAACATCTAATATAAAAATGAGATAAAACTGGAAACTGGATAACAATGTATATTAGGTTAAACAAGAATGATTAGAATTAAAGAAGTCTAAGATTCCTGAGTGGTTTGGGAGAAGAGGAAGATACTGTGGAGTGTAAGCCTTCATTAAGTTAAATGGGATGCTCACATCTCCAGGGTAAGCACTGAAAGCGAATAGTGTGTACAATTGCCAAACTAGTAGGAGAAATAATATGGAATTATAAAAACAAAAACAAAGCAAATCTCATCCAACCCAAATTAGAGCAATAAAGAAAAAAACAGAGCACAGAAAAAGTAGAACAAAAAGAAAGCAAAAAGATGGTCAAAATGAATACAAATGCATTATTATTTTTTGTCTGACTGAAAATGCAAATGTGACTGATGCAATCTACTAAACAATAGAAATGTACTACATTTTCTAGTTAAAAGACAAAGACTGTCTGATTGAATTAAAAAGCAGAAAACATGTTCACATAAGCACTTGAATATAAATGCTCATAGCAGCCCTATTCATAATAGCCCCAAATTGAAAAACTAAAATCTCCATCAACTGGTGAATGGTGAAACAAACTGTGGTATATCCATATAATGGAATGATACTCAAAAATAAAAAAGAATCAAATATTGATACATGTTACAACATGGATGAATCTCAAAAGCATGATGCTAAATGAAAGAAGAGAAATACCGAAGACTACCTACTGTATGATCCCATTTATATGACATTCTAGAGGAGATAATACTGTAGTGATAAAAGCAGCTCAGTGGTTTCTTGGGGCCAGACATGAGGGAAAGAACCTGACTGCAAAAGGGCATGAGCAACTTTCTGGTGTGATGGAAATGATCCGTATCTTTATTGTGGTGGTGGTTTCATGACTATATACACTTATCAAAATTCATCAAACTGTACACTTAAAATGTGTGAGTTTTTATTGTATATAAATTATATCTTAACATAGGTAATAGGAATCCAGTTATGTGATTTACAAAAGACAAATCTAAAACCTTTTGTGTCCATGGAAAAAGCAAGTTGGAGAAAACCGGTAGGCAAATACTAACCCAGAAATCTGGTTTAGCTAAATTAAACCCATACAAAATTAATTTTGGGCAAAGACATTAAATGGGTCATGACATATTAATAAATATATTTAATTCACCAGGAAGATATAATAATATATGCCTCACGACACCTTCAAAACACATTAAACTTAAAATTCGCAGAATTGTGATGAAAAACTAAACAGAGGACAATTTTATTTGTAAATAAAAATGTAAAAATCTTGAACAAAATATTAGCAATTGAAATCCAGAAATTTATAAAGAAGAATAACATGTCTAAGTTTGAGTTATTCCCATAATGCAAGGTTTTTTCAATATCAGTTATTCTTCACATTAGCAAATTAAAGAAGTAGAAAACACGTGACTATCTTGAGATGCAGAAAAAGCATTCAATAAAATGTAACAACTATTTATGATTAAAACTCTTAGTAAACAAGGAATAGAAAGAAACTTCTTCAGTTGGGTAGGGTATCACAAAACAATCCTTTAGCAAACATACGCAAGGACAAACTTTTGAGTAATTGCCTGTAAGGTCTGTGAAAAGGTAAAATTTGCTATTATCACTTTTACTTAACAGTGAAGATTCTAGCCAGGTATTCAGTAAAATAAAATCTAACATTACATAGATTGGAAAGGAAAAAAAACCTCAAAGCAATCATTTCTTATTGATGATATAAATCTAGGTAGAAAACCCTAAGGAATCTACAAATTATTTTTATTAATAAGTAAGGAAGCCAATAAGGTTACCATATACACGATAAAACTCGACACTTTAACAGTGAAATGGTTAAATAAATTGTCATATAATAAGTACAAAAAATATGATACAACAATAAAAATGAATGAATGAAGTTATACACATCAATATGGACAAATCTGAGAACATAATATTTTGGCAGGAGCAAGTCACAAGATAATCAGTATAATTCCATTTATGTAAAGGTTAAAATAGTACGTATATTGTTTAGGGTATATTCATATGTAGTAAAACTTGGGAAAGGCAAGATAGTGGTTATCTCAAAATCTAAGAAAGTGGTTGAGAAGAGAAGAATGTGATCTAGGAGAGAGATACACATAAGCCTAAATAGTAGTGATGATGTTCTTGAGAGGAGTAGAAGAAATGTGGATGTCTCCTTCACTTTATTGTTTAAAATGTACCAATAAGAAAAACAAAAAACAAAAATCAACAAGCTATATATTCCCTTCTGTATGGATGGGGTACTTATTTTTTTTTTTTAAGTTTATTTATTTATTTTGAGAGAGAGAGAGAGTGAGAGCCGAAAGCACAGACATGCGCGAGCAGGGGAGGGGCAGAGACAGAGGGAGAGAATTCCAAGTAGGATCCGTGCTGTCAGCGCACAGCCCTACGTGGGGCTCTGTCTCACGAACTGTGAGATCATGACCTGAGCCGAAATCAAGAGCTGGGATGCTTAACCGTAGGAGCAACCTAGGCGCCCCAAACGGTATACTTCTTAATTAAAAAAAAATTTTTTTTTAACGTTTATTTATTTTTGAGACAGAGAGAGACAGAGCATGAACGGGGGAGGGGCAGAGAGAGAGGGAGACACAGAATCGGAAGCAGGCTCCAGGCTCTGAGCCATCAGCCCAGAGCCCGACGCGGGGTTCGAACTCACAGACCATGAGATCATGACCTGAGCTGAAGTTGGACGCTTAACTGACTGCGCCACCCAGGTGCCCCAATACTTAATTTAAAGAAGTAAATGAACCTGAGCAAACTCCGTCAAAATGTGTAAAGCATTGTGATACTATTTCAGGAAAACGTAAGCATTTAGGAAGCAATTTTTCTATAGCTAAATTTTAAAATTAATATTTATTACTTTTTCTTACTCATTATAGGAAAGTTTAGAGTCCTCATTCATATACGATTTTCCTCATACACTGAAGTCATAAGAAGCTCATTTGGTAGGGTTTTTATTTTCTGGATTGGCTATTTTAGTTTGTTTTTAATTTTAACTAAGGTATAATTGACAAACAACATTATATTAGTTGCAAGTATACAACGTAATGTTTGATATATATATTGTGAAGTGACCACCATTCTCTTGATAGGTTTTAAAGGTACATAAGCAAAATCACTGTGTTTTCATAACTGCCTGTATTAGACAAAACAAAAAACAACAAACGAACAAATGATAAGGAAAGAACATTCAGTAAGAAATGCCCAAAAGGGTTGAGTTCTTACATTAAAAAACAACTTTTCGGGGAGACTGGGTGGCTCAGTCAGTTAACTGTCCGACTTCGGCTCAGGTCATGATCTCACGGTCCGTGAGTTCAAGCCCCGCGTCGGGCTCTGTGCTGACAGCTCAGAGCCTGGAGCCTGTTTCAGATTCTGTGTCTCCCTCTCTCTGCCCCTCCCCTGCTCATGCTCTGTCTCTCTCTGTCTCAAAAATAAATAAACGTTAAAAAAAAAATTTTTTTTTAAAAACAACTTTTCAGTGGAAAAGACCTAATCTCTTTGTTTAGAAGTTAATTCTTGCAAAGAGAAATTTTGCTCAGGCAAAAAGAATGAGCTGATCAGTGTCTGAAAAGGTTGAAAACATTTTCCTTTCTCATAAAAAAAGTTGCCAATATAATTAAAATAATATTGATGACCTAGCTATCTGGATACCCTACACGAAATATCTCAAATGGTATTCATTACCTACCCTTCCAAAACAGGGTTTTAAAATATTATTTAAATCTGGGTTAGTTAACATATAGTGTAATAATGGTTTCGGGAGTAGAATTTAGTGATTCATCACTTACATATAAGTGCTTATCCCAACAAGTGCTCTCCTTAATGCCCAGCACCCATTTAACCCATCCCCTCCCCCAAATCAGTCTTGGGTGGCAGGATCCAGTCACCCAAGCCAAACTCAATGCTCTCATTAATTATACCAGTCCTCATGCTCCCCCTCCTCCAACACTTCTTCCACCTGTCCACTGAGCAATCTTTACAGAACATAAATATTACATTATTTCCCAGCTCAGAAACCTTTCAGTATTGACCTACACTCACACCAAATAGCTTCCAAGCCACTTAGAAGATGGCCCCCCATCTGGCTTTTCTTTGTATGTACGTTACACCACAGCATTGTAAACCAATTGCAAGTCTATGTCAGTATTCACATGTTAATGTTAAAATATTATTTCATGGGTCTATACGTTAGCATGCTGTATGTTCTTTTCTTGAAAAATTCCTGCCGGCCTGAAAATTATTATTCACCTTCAAAAATCTGTGAGACATCTCTATTCTGAAGGCTTCCCAAATCACTCTAGTCTGCACTCCTTATGTACCTCATTGCTATCATTTCACTGCACACACACTGCTTTATTCATCTGTATTTATCTGTATGTCTGTCTTGCTAACTACACTGCAAGCTACATGAGTACAGGGATGGTACCTTATTTTCCTTTAAGACTCCTGTGTGCACAGCACAGCACCTGGCCCATAAAGAGCTATCATCTATTGTATGCTAGACTCTGCACCAAACTTTTCACATGTTACCACACTGACTTCCCACAACAATTCAATGAACTATCTCTTACCATCCTTTTTTAAGCAAACAAGTAAACTGAGACTTAGGGTTTACATCACCAGGATCTTCCAGTTAATAAGTGGTGGGATTCCAATTAGAACTTGGGTCTCTTGGGCGCCACTGCCTCCATTAACATCTTGTAACTCTGGTTGAGATGCAATGCATAAAATGTGAAACAGGTCATATGAGATCTCACGCAGCTTACGCCCTGAGTTAGAGGCTGTAAAGGTTATGCAGAATACTGGAGGAGGCATCAGAACCCCAGGATTCTCTGGTTCTCCCACTGATTAAGTGTGACTCAGCTATCCTAGGCTTTCTCTGGACCACACTTTCCTCACGGGGGGGGGGGGGGGATTCCGCCCGTAACAGATTTGACATGACATTGTTACAATACTCTAAAGCTGATGAGAAAGTCTTCTGGGTTATAAATCTAGGTACTCTTTCTAGTCACAGGCCTCGAAACACCTCTTACTTTTTTGAAAAACTGTTTCTGAAGAAAGAATGCCAGAAGCCATTTTGGGTGGGGTCAGGAAATGTTCGCTCTTGTTCTCAGGCCACACCAGGCACCTGTACTCTCCCTTTCCACAAGTGCCGTGGACCAGAATAGTAGTATGCCAGCAGTAAGTCAACCAAAGACACGCTTTCTGTAACCACTCTTCGCCGAAGAGAAAATGAACAGCCCTGTGTTTAAATAATGTGCTGGGTGTGATACCAGTAGAACCTCCACCCTCCTTCCTGGGGAAATGCAAAGTTAGCTGTGGCCTTTTCACAAACCTCGAAGAGGATGAAATGTCAGCTGTAACTGAATTTCCTGGTTTCATTCCACTTACCTTGCCACCTTACTATTATCTGCAATGACATGTTGGATATTAATACACTACATCTAAGCATCATCCCTCACTCAGACATCGTGTTACAAACAGCTAAGTTCTACAGCTGTTCCTGCTAGAAACAAAAAGATTCTTAGCATTTTTGAAGGGAAAAAATCTGTTCACAGATGTCTCCTGAGCCACATTTCTGTCGCTTGTCTATGAGCTATATAGTTAGTAAAAACTAACTACTCTTGTCCTCCTATTTACACACACTATTGGTTTTAAGTAACCACTCCTTCCCATCTCCTAAAAAAGACAGCTAAGAAACCAATGTTCACTTGGAGGAAGAGAAACCAAAAATTCTTTTTGCTGTTCCTCTCAATCAAACCCTTGCAGGAACAAAAGTATTCACTGTGGTTTACACACTTGTCACTCAAAAAAAATGGTACCTATAAATGCCATGAGCCCTCCTACAATTTCACTTTTACTTAAGGAGTTGCACTGTATCAATGCTTGATTTGGGCACAAAATGCAGAGCAGCTGATTGGCATTTTGGCAACAGTATAGAGGAAAGCTATGAAAAAAAAAAAAAAAAAACACATCCCACCCCTTGTGTTCCTGGGAGACATTGCTAAACTCTAATATGTTTCTATAAGCAGGGTCAGCCGGGCTCCATATGGGGGCTGGACCACACATGCACATGCATGTTCCAAACCTTGCTCTGAGCTCTGTGCTATGATAAGGAGGGCACATTTATAGCCCCCTAATATAGCCTTAGGAAGTAGGTATATTCGCCCTGATTTTACAGATAAGGAAACGGAGTGCTATGTGACCTGCCCGGAATCATAGTTAAGCTTGTGAAACTGGAATTCAAGCAGTCAGGATTCTAACAGAGAAGTTCTTTAAGGGCACAAGGAAACAATGTTCATTCTTTCACAACCTTTGAAGTACACTCTATTGTGTGCTTTTAAATTTTTTTTTTTTTTAAGTATCAGGCGAAACTGATCATTGATGAAATGTAACCATCAAATCTTAATAAAGATTTCAACGATCAAACAAGTAACCCCAAACTAAAATCAAGACATTACAAATGTCAAACTAACTAACTAACTAACTAACTAACTAACTAAAAGTATGTCCCTTAAAAGGGCCTGGGGGTGCAAATATTTAGGAAATAAATGTATTTCAACTACTGCCCTCTCCTGGTGGCATAACTAACCAAAGGTATGCGTCCTTTTCATAATTCAATCAATTTAGAAGATTTTCATCTAACTCATCTATCAAAACCAAAATTTAGGTAGAGAAAGGCTGTAAGGCTCTTCTTCAGGATGGGACTTGGTTCTAGACTATAGTCAAGAACTTTATACCTGGGTAACTATCAGAAACCATTCAGCTTCTCTGTGCCTCTATTTTCTCATCAGTAAAGTGGGAACAATAATATGTACTCTATGTGCCTCAAAGGTCATTATGAGTATCACATAAGATAATGCATGTGAGTTTTCAAATATAGTTGACCCTTGAGCAACATGGGTTTGAACTGTGTGGGTCCACTTTTGCACAGATTTTTTTTTTAACGTTTATTTATTTTTTGAGAGACAGAGACAGAGCATGAGCTGGGGAGGGGACAGGAGGGGGGGGGTGGGGAGTCACAGATTCCGAAGCAGGCTCCAGGCTCTGAGCTGTCAACACAGAGCCCGACGCGGGGCTCAAACTCATGAACCACGAGATCGTGACCTGAGCTGAAGTCGGACGCTTAACTGACTGAGCCACCCAGGCGCCCCTATGATTTTCTTAATAACATTTTCTTTTCTCTGGCTTACTTTATTGTAAGAATGCAGTATATAATACATATAACATATGTATTATATACATATAACATATGTATTATATACATATACAAAATATGTGTTCATCAACTACTTATATTATTGGTACAGTTTCCAGTTAACAGTAGGCTATTAGTAGTTAAGTTTTTGGGGAGTCAAAAGTTACATGTAGAGTTCTGACTGCACGGGGGAGGGGCTGGTGCCCTTAACCCCCATGCTGTTCAAGGATCAACTGTACTCTAAGTGTACAACCTAAGGCATTAAAAAACAAAACAAAACAAAACAAAACAACTAACACCATTTACAGACACATACGTTAAAATTAAAATTACATTGAGTTTTTAATCCTGCAGTTCCCTTCCTGGGAACCAGTGCTAAGAATTACCAGTACTTACTTGCAAGGACATGTACAATGACATTTATGGCTACGGTGTTGACAATGGCAAAAGGGGGGGGGTGGGGACCAAGGTAAACATTCATCGATAATCTATAAATAAATTATAATATAGAAAATTATGCAGCAACTAAAAAGAATGAATTAGAGCTTTATCAGTTGAATGAAGAGATTTCAACAAGGTTTTTTTTTAAGGAATGCAAGATATAAAAAGAAATGTAACAGGGAGTCCCAAACATCTTGGTGCATTTTTAAACTTCAGCAATTTCAGAAGCATAAATGCTATATATTTACAAAAACAACATTTGAGAGATTAATCATTTATAATTTCAAAATGTCGATGTTTCTTACTAAAATTCAACATAACAGAAGCTGTTGTGCACAAAAAAATTAAGAATAAAATGTGCTATTCAAATTTAGAAAAGTAAGTGTAAAATAAATATAATTATTCAAGTGTTTCTTTTGTAAGTGTATAGCAATTACAATTCTGAAGTTATTAAAACTGCAGTGATGCTGTGAGAATACCCATATAACATGTTTTCATTTTTATAAAACAAAATAACAATCTTCCCCACCCCACCCCCACTCTCACACGTGTGCTGTGTGTTTCTATGATTGTACATTTTTATAGGTGATTATACAAAAATGGGAAAAAATATGGAAGACTACCCAGGCAGTTAAAGTGGAAAAAAGGGGGAAAAAAATGAGAGTGATCCAGGCAAAAAAAAAAAAAAAAAAAAAAAGAAGAAAGAAAGAAAGAAAGAAAGAGAAAAGTTAAAAAAAAAAAGGGAACTAAAAAGTATACAGTATATGCTATCATTACACTTAGGCACTTGCAGAAAATCATTTGTATTATAGAGATATATAAAATTACACTTTTTATTTTTAAAGGGAAGAAATTTGCCCCAAGTCCCACACTAAGTAAACAGGAGGAGAGCCTGAACTTGTATCTAAGTCTCTCTGACCATGAGCCTGCGCTTTGAACCACTTTAACCCAAACGGCTAACAGGGTGAGTACACTCTGAACTACCATGACTGTGGATCACACTGGCAAGATTCACCAGCCCTGTGACTGGCAGCTTTAAGATGGGGCTGCAGGGGCATCTGGGTGGCTCAGTCACTTGAGCATCTGACTCTTGATTTCAGCTTGGGTCATGATCCCAGGGTGGTGGGACAGAGCCCCACATCGGACTCTGTGCTAAGTACAGAGCTTGCTTAAGATTCTCTCTCTCTCCCTCTGTTCCTCCCGTGATCTCTCTCGCTCTCTTTAAAAAACAAACTAACAAAAAGATGGGGTTCCAGACCATTACTCGTGGACCTCTGGAGCTCTTTTCAAAACAACTTTTTCCTTCAAACTTCTCATTTCTAGTACAGCATGATTGATACTGTAGACAGAGCTTAGTTACAAGTCTTTTGGTTGAGGCTGATAGCAGCCCTCTGTTTCATAGATACATAATTTTAATCACCACTGCTATGAAATTCTTATTGATCTGTTCATCTTTGAGTCAAAGACACCTTTTTTTTTCTTGTCTTAAATAAATTAGAGGTGGAAACATGTTGACAATCTCTGAGCAAGCAATGCACTTCTCCCCTCTAGGCCTGTCACACACGGGTCCCTCTCCCTGGAAGCCCCTTCCTCTTTTTCTCTGCCTGGGAAACTCCTCTGCAGTCTTCCTTCAAGATGTAGCTCAAGTGCCACTTGCTGCATCAAGGTTTTCCTGCACTTCCTAGGCAGAACCCGCTTCACCTCTGCACACCCACACTGGTTAGGATAGCATCTCTCAGCACTTCTTACCTCTGCTTTGATTGTGATGTTAGAGGCTGACCTTCCCACTGGACTCCCAGGAGTACAGTGTCTTATTTATCTCTATACCATTTCTCAACCTCACCTTGCCCTAGTGCTGGGTGAGCATGGAGTTTGGCATATCGAAGGCCTTCAATAAAACATCGGTTCCGCGGAACCGTGAGCCTGGGAGTTTATTGATTCACAAGGTGAACGAATAATAGGTCCAAGACAGGCAAATCAACATGTGAACTTCTATGTACAAGGCCAAGCATCTTGCCTTTAAATAATATCTAACTAAATCTTTACTAGGGAAGATGATACAACTCATACAGGTGTATCTTCATCCTTGCCTCTTCCCAACTCAGGAACAGCAGGATAAGCTACCCAAAGTTCTAAAAATCCTTTCAAATGTTGGCTTTAAGTAATCTCTGCACCCAAACGTGGGGCTCAAGCTTACAACCCCAAGATCAACAGTCGCATGCTCTCCCAACTGAGCCAGCCAGGCGCTCCCCCAAGTGTGAGATCATATACAGAAATAATAATGGGGGACATTTTACTTTTCAAACACTTTGAGAATACATTTTCAAATATTTCGAATGCATTTGCTTTCAGACACATTATCTGATCCATGGTATGAAGCAAACAGCAAATCAATTACCCTGATGTATGTTTACATTGATACTGATTTTGCAGTAGATCATTTTTCGTGGAGTTTGTGACTTGATTACATGTCCATATCGAAAAATGCTCACTGTATGACCCTGTAAGAAACAAGATCTGTGACACTCGAACATCCTAATAATACCTCTATGTCTTATTTCAATAGACTTAAGCGAGCCAAAAAGTTTTAACAGAATGTAATAATTCTTGTCAATAAACATGAACAGTACCCAGTTAAGAAAATGGTCATTTATTTGTTCCTACTGCCACCACTGAAAGCAGGAAAAGCATGTGGTTAACCCATTTTCAGTCATCCTTAGGTCTGAGAAGGATAAGTTCAAACAGAGGAAACTGATGTACTGAAGTTAACTCATTCTACTCTGCAATTTATCCTGACCAACTCCTGGGCCTCTGTGAGCTGCCCGTAATCAAGGATGTTTGGCTGAATTCTGCTAGCTGTCAAGGTTTACTAAGCTGAACCAGTTAATGAGTGATGGCTAGTTTTCATTCCAAGACTTCACATCATCCATGAAGCAATTAAGCCTGTACCTCATGGTCTCCCACAGGAGTTGCAAAGTTGCCTTAGTCTCCTGAGAAACTAAATTCAGTGTATTCGGAGGGGGAAAAAAAACCTATTTAATCATGAGAGGTGTCAGAAAACGCCTTCCCTCAGTGTCTGTGTTAGGAGAGGAATGCTGCCAATTTCTTTTTTTCCCCCTCCATGTTACTTGTATAGCTATTGCTTCTCTTTTTACCTGTCTTTTTGAAATTATAAAGGGCTCCTATGAGTTGTTTATATGAAACCAAGTACCCTGACCCACAGGCAAGGTATTTCTGGAACTGCTGAAACAGCAAGCAAGATAATGATATCATTTTAGCAAGTGCCAGGCAAAAAAGCTCTGATTAACCACTGAAACATGCTCAGTGGAGATATTTGTAAATAGAACGAATGTCACTTTAACATATCCTCTGTATCCGGGCTCCCCCCTTCCTGGTATGCTGTTATTGTGAGTATTTCCTCTTTTGATTCCTGCATATAAGGAAGGTTGTTTGATGTAAGGGAGTAAAAATCTTTTCTGGAAAAAAAAAAGGTGAGTGTTTGCAGAGATAATGGAAAGATTCTGAACCTCATCCAATATTCATGTGCAATCTTACTACTTTGCATAACCTCCCTCCATCTGCCTCTTCGTATTCCCTCGCTACTACTTAGCCAGCCCGGGCTTTCTCTTCTGATGCTCATTCTCCACAAGAAACAGAAGAGGCATGAAGAAGGGCAGGCTTCTGGGGTAAAGTGGAAGGACCAGATGAGGTTTTCTAAAGCGGATGGTTTTAGGGATGCTAAAACAACTCTTCCTAACACACAGGGTGAACCCCAGCCCAGAGAGCACATCTATCCGCTGGGAGGTGGGGACTGGTCTCTGTCACTCCTTAGAAACCCCTTCAGATTCCATCTGCTTTCAAGGTGCTTCAAGAAGCATCATCTTAAACTTGAAGGAATATGGACTCAAGCAGTTGTTTATGGTGTGGCTGAGGGGGTGGCAAACAGAGTTGGTGATATTTACAAGTGACCTCAATCCTTTCACAATGCCTCTTTTCCTAAGTGTGCATGAATATAAACACCCAGAGAATTAGTGGGTGTGTTAGATCTGTGGTTGGTGGCACTATAGGGTGAACTCTTTGGAGATGGAAGGAGTTAAGAGTATCCAATTAGCTACCAGAAGCTGAATGTCAGCTGGTGTGAATGGTATGTAACTAGGCAGTTTTCCAAAACCCACGCCGTGGCTGCATATCAGGAAGACTGCTATAAACAAATGTGCATGTGTGCATGGAGCCTGATAAGTCAATGAGGAAAGACAGACATGGAACAACAACCCAGCCCGAGGAAATATGCAGAACCGGGTGAGTTTCTACTTTAGGTGAACAATAGCTGTTTCGGAAACAGGTCTGGATGGGCTGTGAACAGTTAGATTGGTCCTCTGACTTTTTATACATTAAATGACTGTTTCAGGGCATCAGAAGCTGGAGTCTCAACTTTCAAATTATACTCAATCACAGCACTGCTAAAATTAGGTTTTAGAAAATATTTAATAGAAAACATGCAAAGATATGGTAAGTGAAAATAGCACAAAGCAAAACTGCACACATAGATTCTGTTATGGAAAATATATAGATACATTTTAAAAGATACATCAAAAATGCCACTAAAATATAACACTGGATAGTCTACTCTAGGTGATAGGATTATATGTGATTTTTGTTTTTTCTTTATACTTCACTTTCTACTTTTTCTAAATGAACTTACATTAGTTACAGAAACTAATAGAAAAACACAAGTTATTTAATTGAAAAAAAATATCTCATGAATGAATTGACATGGATAATTCATGAATGGGTTACCTAGGTTGGGGAGTGGCTGCAAAGGTACAAAATAGAACCATCCTTAAGGCTTAAATATTAACATGAATTTGTCTTCATGTACACACCCATTAGTATCTTCTGTCTTACATTTAAACTCTTAGAGAGCAAAGGCTGTATCTAATTCTGTGCAGTGTTTGGCTTAATTAAAAATGCAGATAGAACATAATTTTTATGATAATTATACAAATGCACGTGGTTCTTATTCACTCTGGTAGCCAGCTTGGAAAATTCCTTACTGTCACTGATGCCTGGACAGGAACGCAGAATAAGAACATACATCCTTTCTCCAAATTTAAAACCTCTTAAAAAAAACGACTTTTTATGCAGCATGTACATTCATAGGGAAGACTGGCCTCTACTATATTTAAAGTGGAGAGAGAAACAGTACTGGAATTTTCTCTGTTCAAGCCCACTTCAGTGTTACATAATGGATGTAATCCTCAGGATTAGAGTTTGATTTCAATATTAATTCAACTACTGTACTCAGCACTGACTCAGCCCCTGGAATTAATATAAAATAGAGACGCAAAAAAGTTTTTCCACTTAAGAAACAAAACCAAACCCAAACAGAACTAAGTCAAACCACTTGTATAACACTGGAGCCATAAACAATGAAGAAGCGTCCATTGACAGTGTTTTCTAGACCCCTCAAATCCTTTCCTAATGATTCCCCCCAAATATAAGCAAGGTTACTGTAACATCTGAAGTCACTCTCAAGATAGACCTTGCTATCTAAAAATAGTAGCTTCTTATTTCTTTAGTGTAGTAGCTGCAAGAAGATACAAAGGACTGCCAGTATTCGGAGTTGATATTCTTACTAGAAATTTAAAATACAGTGTATCAAATGTGGCCCAAATGAGTCAGTTCCTTTCAAGGTTATCATGAAATAGACAAGCAGGCAAATGTGAAATCCCAGGTGTTTATTAACTTGAAACAGAAAAGTCACTTTTGAGAACTCTGCATCACCCCTCCCTCATTCCCATCACAATGGCTACCATTTGTCAACTTTTCACCAGATGCTTAATGTTACATTTATATGGTCATGATCTTCAAAGAACCTCCAGGAGGTAGGTGTTTTCATCAGTATTGTAGAGATGATGGGTTTAGGAAGAGGCTAGGGAGGTTGTCCAAGATCTCACAGCTCCTCTGTAGCAGAGCTGAGATTTGAACCCAGGTGATGATGCCCAGGGTACTAACTCTTAACCACTAAGGACATGTTGACTTCAGGGAGCTAATGAAGTCAGAAATCAAAAGTAAGACATAAATATAATTGCATCACTTTTAATTTGAGCCTGCTGCATATACATAGTTGGTCTTCCCCTATATTAGGCACGATGTCTTATTAAAATGATTACAAATTCTGCCAACAAAAGTCTCCTGAGGGAAAAACTAAGATCATTCACTGAAGTAATAACTCATGTCTCTTATTAAGAACATGGCAAAACTGAGGCTTGGGTGTGGTCACCTGAGAGATCTGGAGGAAATCTAGAGGCAAAATTTACCGAATTTTCTATTGCACAATACAATCTGCCTGTGGAAAGCACCCCCTAAATGGAAGTATCTGTCAAAGTAAAAATAAACCCGGTTAACAGCATCTGAAAAATATATTGTGAGTGGGATTCATATTTCTTTCATTTGCTATGGTACATGCACATATTTAGTTTTTTGGTCGTATTTAAACACACACACACACACACACACACACACACACACACACACACAACTCTTCAACCCAATCTACAAAACTCTGACAAGGACTACTATCCATTTTGTAGGAATTAAGTAGAGGCCAGCTGAATAATGCTTCGGACAGTCTCTTCTTCGTGATTTCCTCCTGCAACTCACAGGTCATAAGGAGGCCAGGCCCACTGAGGTCTCAGGTTTGCATGAAAGAAATAGTTTGTTCACATAAAGACTGTTCATTCTACCCAAAGTCATAAAAGGCAGACTGACAGATTACTTGGAATGCTTACTTATCAGTTTGTGCTGAGAAACAGAACTTCCCAGAAGAATGTGATATTGGGGCAAGTTTATTATTATTACTTAATTAAAACATTTAATGAGAGCCTACCAGGGGTCAGAATCTGACCTAGCCACTTTCACATTAGTGATTTCATTTAACCCTTATGACAAACCTTTGAAGTACCTTTGTGTACATGTTCAAGCTGAGGAGGCTGTAGCCTGGAGAGACTCAGGGCCTCATCCAAGGTCATAGAGAGGACCAGTGGAGTTTCTGGCAGAGCCCAGTCCTCAATGCTGAGGTCAGGAGTCTCTGCGGAAAAGTTAAGTCCAGAAAAGCTGGCAAGGGACCTAGTGATCCTAGGTTGATTTCACCAAACCTATGGACTTAAAATGTATTGGCAATACATAGTGGCCAATTGGTCTGCAACAATCAGGGACATCTCTACAATTTTCAGGTCCCCCAACTTCTTTTGGTGGCTGCCACACAGACCCAAAGCTAAGGGTGTGCTTCTGATATTAACATGTTATAATCTCCAAAATGTTAAGTTTAGTTAACATTATCTACATTTATTTTGATTTGTGTCGATGGGATATGAAAAAATGAGTAGACAGGCCGTGGGCTTGTCTCAGTGTGGATTACCTTCTGGGAATTTTACACATAGTTAATCTCAGCCATTTTTATATTGATGTTTGAGAGTTTCAGTTTCAAGTGAGGATATTTTCTGCCACTGTTCCTTGAAATTCAAATTTTGAGGGTGTTCATTATTTGGTACCTGGGCACTAATATATTTACATCTATTAAAAATACATACATAAATATACATTGTAGAAAACTATGTGCCATACTGTGTACTCATTCATGACTAAAACAGGCACTGATACTTTGTAAACCTATCCTAATAAACTCAAAGAATATAGTAAATATTTTATATTTTTTTCTGTTCTATTGAAAAATTTGATAGTTACTTCATACTACCAATCCAGCCCAGACAACTCTAAAAAGTGATTTATACTCATGAAAGTTTCAGGTTAAATAGCTATAATCAGAATTGGTGGTCCTAAAATGAAAAAAAAAAAAAAAAAGGCACTAAAAGGAGCCTCTCTGAGTATGCTTTTAGCATTAATTAACAAATAAATAAAATAAAATTAGCTTCCAAAATAAAATCAGCCTTGCTGTGAACATCTGGCCTCCTTTTGACTTTGAATTGCAGGCCTGGCCCAGAAAATAAATCTTAGTGTGATTGTTCGTAGCAACTTTGAAGACAAACAATATTACTGTGGCCTACCATTATTATTCTCTTTTTAAAAAGTTTCCAAAGAAAACACAGCTAAACTTTAAACAGAAGTTGAGAGAGTAAATGGTTGCCACACAAACACACATAGACATTCATGTTAAGGAGTGAAATGCAAATTTTTAAAATCCACCAACAGAAAAAAAAAATGAAATACAATTTCTGGAGAGAAGTAATGTAGGTAAACATCACTAATTTTTTGAAAGGCGTATCTAAGCATCCAAGAAATGCTGTTTTTATTTGCTTTAAAGGAACTGGAATTTTCTGGAGAGAGCAGCGTGTTGTTTCAATACAGTGAATGCATGAGTCACATTCAAAAGTGGACTTCCTTTAGATTCAAACTGAACAGCTGGACAGGGATGCTCTTTAATTCTTTCTCTTCCCCACCAAAGGAGGAGGTGCTAGAGTGCTTTTCTTACTCTCCCCTCTGTTTATTCGCTGAGCAATAGGGCTCTTGCTTTAGACGGGTGAATCTGCTGAGCCATGACACATGAGAAGGCTCTCTGGGAGGACAACGTGCTTACACTGAAGGTGGGACCACAAAAGAACCGAAGCAGGAGCAACTGTACGGCATCATACCTCTGGGCCTCTGCTTCCTCACTGTGGGAATCACTCTAGTAACTCTGCACATCCTTTGGGCATAACAATTTCAACTGAGATTCCAAATAACAAGGTGCTATTTCATTTATTTTTATTTTTTAAACGTGTATTTATTTTTGAGAGAGCATGTGTGCACACACTCGCATGGGGGAGAGGGAAAGAGGGGGAGGGACAGAGAGAGAGAGGACAGAGGCTCGCTTGGGGGGGGGAGGGGGAAGCACAGAGAGAGAGGGGGACAGAGGATCTGAAGTGGGCTCTGTGCTTACAGCAGAAAGCCCAACGCAACGTGGGCTCCAACTCAGGAACTGTGAGATCATGACCAGAGCCAAATTCAGACGCTTGCTCAACTGACTGAGCCACCCATGTGCTCTAAAAAAGGTGCTATTTTATATGATTCTCTAAACTACCACTGCAGATGACTACAAAAAAATGTTCATTCAACACTGTAACTCACTTCTAACTAATCGACTATTCTGCTAATAACAGAATTCTGTCAGCATCCACATTTATTGAACATTTACAATGCACAGAACGTTCATCTTAGAGAATAGAGAAGCAGGAGTCTACAATAAAAACACTCCAAGTTTCCCTTACATGTCATATTGTAGATAGACAGAATACAGATTTTCTCATCCAAACTGTCCACGATAGCCTGTGCACAATAAAATTTATAGAAAACCAGAATGCTACAGTCCCTATAGACTTCAGAGATAATCTGGCCTATAGATTTCTTTGTGTGCTGAGGTCCTGGAGGATATGATGTAATAATAAGCTATGAACCATTCTCTCCAGAAAAATGTATATGCATGCCAAATATGGGACTCAATTTTTAGCATTTTACAGACACCCAACTTCTGGTCCACTCCCACTGCTTCCTCATACATACCTGTTTCAAACAGGTGATATGACTTGGCCACAGTCACACAGCAGAAACTCTGAACAGCATAAATGGCATGAAACTGAAAATGATATAGACACCCCTCAAAACTCTAAATCACCCTTTTCATCAGAAGTCAGGCTTATCATGTTGCTAGGAAAGGTGAAAAGGTGAAATGTTTTCAGAGGAATACACCTTTCTTTTATCTTAGGGTTCTAGCTGAGCTTGTCACTAGAAAATAGGCAGCTTTTCTTTATCTTGCCCTCAGGCCAGGCCCACCCTTGGTTCAAGGCTGCCTTTTTCTGTGTTTGCCTCTGCAAATCAATAAAACCTGCATAACGTGGCACATTCAGAGAGGGAGCAACTGTGAGAGCATGAATTAGAAACTAGTTTTCAGGAACCTAACTTGAGTTCTAAAGAACTCTGTTAGTCACATAATGGATGTTTAAGAAGTATTCTGAATCATATATAGACTGCTCATTTATTTAGGAAGTGGTAGTCTACTAACTAAAGTGTTAGCAAGTTCTAGAGACCTGCTTTAATGATTAGATGGAGCTAATCTCTAACTACTACATTAGTTTGTTCACATGCAAATGGCTTTTTTTCCAAAACTAAAACATTCATTCTGGGATGCTGCATTTTACTTTTAGCTTAGCAAATTCATCTAATATTGTTCAAATTCAATTCAACAAATATTCTCCTACAAGGCTGTGTGACAGAATGAAAAAGTGCCTGTGTTTTGGAGTCAGTAAGATCTGAATTCAGAAACTGGATCTTCTATACCTAGACGTGTAATACTGGTCTCGTTACTTAAAGACCTGAGTTTCTCCATCTGCAAAGTGGGAATAATATCAAGTTTTGCAAATTGGCTGTGAAAATTAGCAATAATATAGTCTATTATAACAAATTAAAATAATGATTAGTTGTCAAAAATCTGCAAAGGATACACTTCATCCTAGACCCTTCTCCAAAATCTGAATTTACAATGTCTAAATGAGTGAGGATTTAATTCATTCTTAAAATGACTCCAATACTTGATGTAGTTTATTTTGGCATATTAAAAAGCATTACCACTAAAAATTAAAAGGTCATCATTCAAGTGATTACCTTTACTAAAGTACCACTGTCATGTTTTTTGACCAAAAGGAAATCTATAGTACCACTTATGGGTTTATTTAAGTCTTTAGATAACATCGGTGTTTTAAAGTACCAGAACAATAAAACAGTAAAAGAATGGTTTCTTGACATGGAACTTCATGACTAAAAGCCTACATTAAATATTATGCTTCAGCGGTTTTAATGTGTTTTCACACTACCTACCAAGTTTTCAGACTGCATTCTACTTATCCTTTTCAAATTGCTATCAGTATCTTTTTCGTGGGAAATTTCTTACAAATTACTTTGAGAAGCCAAAAATTTACAGTGGAAATTTTTTTCCTGAGTCCTTTTTTAGAAGAAACCTATTCAACAGACAAATCTAAATAATTTTTAGCAGTTCTAAATGTAGAGAATTCATGACTTCTTACTGTAATTGAAAAGGAACATACAAAGCAATTACTTAGTCACTTATAAAACCCACGTTCAACTTTTGAAATAATGACTAACCTGATAGGAGAGACAAGACTTTTATAATTAAATACTAAAGTCTAGCCATTTGAGATTGGTACAGCAGGTTATATAACTGTCCTCTGCACTCACAATATCCTTTTTTCCCCTTCTTGGATGCATATCATTTTTCAGTAATAATAGAACATGTAACAAAAAAAAAAGTTACTGTAATGTAGGAAATCATTCTAACCACAAGTTAAATTTTTGGCTGAGAGTAAAACCTCATTAATTTGGATTTCACTAGTTTCATAAGGAAAAGAAGGTGCCCATTAATACTGTAAATAAAATTCACTGAAGAATATATTAGATTCTTATGAAAACAAAACAGCAAGCCTTAGGCACTCATTTATTTGGACCATTAATTGAAAAGCATTCATAGCCATGGCAGAATGGAATTTTCAAACCTGGATACTCTTGAAACCTCTTTCAGTGCCTTATGATGGTCATGCTCAAGAGCACTGGAAGAAATGGGACATAGACGACATCTTTTCCTAGAATGATGGGATGGCTCATGTGCACACACCTGTGCCTGGAGCCACTGAGCCCAGTCACTACTCAGCCACGGACCCCAAGCCCCCAGCATTCAGGTGGGGTCATGTGACTCGTTCTCATCAACGGAATATGAAGAGAAAAGCACCAAGTCACTTCAAGGCTATGGCGATTAAAAAGTGAATGCTCCTTCTTTGTGCTTTCTCTTCCACCAGCTAGATGCAGACAATCAAAAGCCTCCGTAGATGACATTATGGGTTGAATTGTGCCCTCCACCTCACATTCATATGTTGAAGTCCTAACCACCAGAAAGTGCCCTTATTCAAAAATAGGATCATTATAGGTGTAAGTAGTTAAGATGAGGTCATACTGGAATAGGGTGAGCCCTAATTCAACATGGCCGGTGTCCTTATAAAAAGGGGAAATTTGGACATGGCAGGAATAGAGGGAAGATGGTACAAAGGGACACAGGGAGAAGACAGCCATCTGAAGCCAGGGAAACAGGCCTGGAATAGATCCTTCCCTCTCAGCCCTCAGAAAGAACCAGTCCTCAACTTCGATCTTGGACTTCTAGCCTCCAGAACTGTGAGACAATAAATTTCTGTTATCTAAGGCACCCAGCTACAGCATTCTAGAAACCTAATACAGATGGTAAGGCTGGAGGATGGAAGGAGTCTGAGTTCAGGATTCCTGAATAATTGCTGAATAAAAGCAATGCACTGACCATAAGGACCTACACTGGATTGATACTTTAGTAAGAAAGCAAACTTTCATGGTGTCAAACCATGAATTTTGAGGGCTTATTCATTATAACATCTAAATTACCTGATATAATATTTAACTAAGTAATTTAACTTGCAAGTAATTTTTAAAGTTATTTTACATGAAAAAAAAACCCACCATGGACATATCACACAGAATATAAAATCCATGTAAATTTTTAGGATAAAAAGGAACTTCAAAAAAATTGTGAGTTTACAGGAAGATATTTTGGGGTAATTTCCCCAAATCCTCCCCAGGGTACAAATGTACTCTCCTCTGCCAGTAGAAGTAGAATTGCCTCAAGAATTTTAAATAAATCACAATGTCAAGGTTGCTATACATAGTGTAAATGATGTTATAATTCACTTAATTTTTTTTTTTTTTAATAAATTCAGAGGGGCATTTCTTCCAAGTGGCCCAAGTGTATAGAGTTTTACTTGGGAACCAAGGACAAGAATGAGGGCTCAGTTTTTTCCAGAGTTCTCAATTAATATTATTTGTAATCAATCTGAAGAGAAGTCACTATGTAACCAAGACCTTTTGTCCTCAAATACAGACAAAAAATGTACTTCCTTTATGATAAGGTAACTAACATGGCAAAGTACATCATTTTCCATTTTTTGATTATGTTTTTTTTTTCTTGTGTGATGAAAAAGTAAAAGGATATCTTACCTAAGACAGAGTTTTAATTCAAAATGCCTCAAAAGCTGAGCTGGCAGCTGGATTCTTGTGTTTACAGAAAAGCTAGGATGATTCAGCCTGAGCTCAGAGCTCAATTTAGATCACAGCATCTGGATTCAAAACACATGTGAGCTGTGGCAGCAGGTTTCCAGGTCATGACTGATCCAAGACAGAGACCTGTGACCATTCACCAGAATAACTCCAAATGGAAAAAAGTGCCTGAGGGAGAGAGAAACCTCAGGGGTGTTTGGAAGGCCTGGCCATAGTCAGCCCCCTCCAAATTGCCCAGTAACATAAGCATTTCCTGCAGCTGACAGGTGCTGGGGAGGCCAAGGTAAGGCAGTGGGGGGATGACACTGAACAGTCCCCGAGTCTGCTTTGTCACGGTCAGAAAACATCTCTCACAAATGACTTCTTTCCTGAAGCAGCTATTGTTCAGATTAAACCATGGGAATCTGGTCAATGGAAAACCTTAGAGAGCATACACTTCCTGCTAAGATCTGTGCTTAACTTTGCTTTGTTTCAAAGAGAAAAACTGGGGTAGGGAAAGGAAAAGGAATATTTTAATAGCTTTTTTTTTTCTTGGTGAGAAGAAATCATAGCCACAGCCAACTATAATGTAGGCTACACACTGAAATCTAAGAGGGAAAATATAGTAGCACAAAATCTTCCCAGCCTAATTTTATCTCCATCAGAATTCACCTCGCTCCTTCTTTAATTTTCCTTGGATGTGATATATCCAGAACACTGGTGGTTTTGCAGCTATGGGTTTTATGTGCAAGAAAAACTACTTCCCCTGCTGCTTTTCCTCACCTTCCCCCTCCGAGGTCTCTCTTTCTCTCTCTCCTTCTTGTCTCTTTGTTGTGAATGTCAGGGCTGTCAGTGTCACAGTCTGACATGATTAGTGTTTCTGACACTACACCAAGAAGCAGACGGACAGCAAGGAGAGCGGGCGGAGGGGACAAGAGTTAGGATGCACGGCCATTTAAAGCCAAAGGGAAAAAAAGAAGCCCAACCTCCTTTTCTCTGAGGTTCGCTGATTACAGGGCAACTTATAAATCACCCTGGATTTTTCTCATTTATCCAATTAGTCCGTGTTCCTGCTCTTGTGGAGATTCCCTAAGGTGTGGATCCATTCTGTGAGATCAAAGTCGGTGGCTCCAATAACAGAGAAGACAGAATTCGTGATTCAGCAGATTCTAAGGCTGTGAAGTATAACAATCGGCACACTTTGGGAAGATAGCACCAGTCCATTTCGAGTATCGATTCACTGCACTTTGTCACTCTAATGATGTTATCTCATTAAAAGAGATAAATGCCCCACTGTTCTTCCCGGAGCATCTGCTTCTTACTCTCCTCTCTTTTTCAACAGCATGGCTCTCAGCAGCAGCACATTAAAATCAAATTGAAATCCAATGCAAGGCTTGGCGACAGAGCTGCTTACTGAGGCTTCTTTTTAATTGCTTTTTCTTACTCTCGCCCCCTTCCTGCTCTCCCCTCCCCAACAACTATCATCCATAGAAACAAGCAATGTAAAGAGAAATAGATGTAGAAAGTAATCATAATAGGAAGCCATTTATTGAATGCCTATTATATGGAGCCTCCACCACGTCAACATTTAACTTCTCTGACCATGACCTTCCAAGGTAAGTAGAGCAATCCCCAGTGTGCAAGAGAAGAAATGGAATTTGATGGTAACGTACGTGCCCAAGATTACATAGGTAATGGGAGGCTGAGCCACAATTTGAACAAGCGTCCATCCAATGCAAATACTTCTTTTTTTAATCCCCATTTTCATTCATGGAACAAATAAGTAAATATAATTGCAACTTGATTAGAATAGGTAAAAAAAAAAAATGTAAAAAAGATGGTGGCAATTATTCTTCAGTCTGCTAATACCCAGGAACATAATGCCACAGGCAGTGCAATAGTTTTGTTTCAACAGATTTCTTATTAAATAAAAAAGGTAGCAATTTTCCATAATGAATGTTTTATACATTATTCCTTTGTGTATCAGGCCTCTAAAGTACACACTATTAAAGTCTATTAAAGTCTGTATTTAGCAGCATTACTAATGTGCCTTTGGGGAAATTATTACAATGAACCAGCATCCGTCTTTCACAAAATTTCAATTGTTAATATTCCTCTTCTGATCTTCAATACACACATCTATTTTTAGCTATAATCAGACCCCATCCAAAATGCCATAATCCCAGCCTAGAGCTGTCACAACAAATTGTTTATGGATTTCAGAAAAAACAAAAGATGCAGATATTGCTAACTTCAACCTTTGTTTTCCTGCAAAACTCACTGCAGTGATTCTATTGTCCTAATTAACAGGTGCTCCTTGATCACTGTGACATGTGATGACACTTTATCTCTCTGGCTAGGGCTGGGTATCTTAATCAAGTGCTTATATTTATATCTAATGGAGACTAGCCTCTCAGGATAATGCCATTTTGTGAAAATCTGAGGGTGGTAAGAAGTTACAAAACTATTCCATAAAAAAAGGACAATCAAATAAATAACCTAGAAGAACATATAAGCTGTGATTAGTAAAATCTAATTTTTTTCATTAAAAGCTAAACATTGCCATTTATGAGAGACTAGAAGTACGTCTTCTGAACACTAACTGAGGAATGTCTGCAAAATAATGTAGTTTTATATACTCTAAACAGGCATCTCTCCTTCTCTAGCGCATTTATTAATTTTATCACCCATTATGTGGTTTTTAAGAATGAAGCCAATGGTGCACATATATTCAAAAGCACAATGTTCTCTGGAAACATCTTATAGAAAAAAATGTCAGGCTTATGTTATAGAGACAAAAGACAAAAAAGGGAATTGGAAAGAATACGAGCAAAGAGCTACGTGCTGTAAGACCACTGTATGACAAAAAAAAAAAAAAAAGAGAGGGGAAAAAAGGACAATTTGAAGTATTAGGTACTGAAATTAATAAGCTGGGTTGGAAGTAACCTCTCAGTTATGCATTTCGCCTTATACACAGCAATACCATTGTTTGAGATGAGATGTTCTCAACATCGGGCAACTCAACTTGCTTGTTAATATTCTAAAGATGGACAAGCCACAGATCAAGTACCTAAATAGTTATGGTTCCAATCACCAATTAACTAAATAGGATGTAACTTAATTGTACCCATTAAGACCTACTAATTGAGAGAAAAAGGGCAGGGTTGAGGACTTGGAAGACAGATTCACAAAGGTCAGAATTCACTGGCCTCTTTGTTACAGGAACCTGGCCACCAACAGCATCAAAGAGAGAGGTCCCAGCACACATCACATGTCCAAAGAACCTGTCTAATTATGCTGTGGGCTTGTGTGGGCTTAGTTCACTATGGTGATGCAGAACGAGAACCCACCAGTTCTGTCAACATTTAATTAAAGCTCCACATGAAGGCTGGCATGGGGCAGTTCGTCAATTAAGAGTGCAAAAACTTGTAATAATCAAGAAAATCCTAGGCGCTATTCCTTAAATCTTCAAGAAATAGGGATGAACAAGATCCCAAAACCAACAATCACAATGTGTGTGAAGTGCCACTGAAGAAAACAAGGTGAAATTGAATAGCCTCTTTCCTTCAGGTGAAACCTATTTTATGGTCAGTAACTATGGCCACATTTCAATGGGCTTATCATGGTTCAAAACTAGTCCTCTCAGATTTGAAATTATATTACAGTCATGTCAAAACATATCTCTTCTCCTGCTGTGGGGCCATTATGATCTTAAACCAGAAGTCCAGCCTTTCCACTCCAAAGCCTTAATTTGCCTCCTACCTGTTCAGATGCTCCTTCATCTTTTCTGACATGACTGGGAGCTGTTAAGTCAGGCCACTGACACCTCCACCCTCAAGTCAAGGTACTGTCATGTCCACGTGAATCCTGCAGTGGGTGAGCGTGGCCTTAGGGCTGGCGCTGACTTCCAGAGGCACCAGAGCATTATTCATCTGGTGCTCAAATTTTCTGGACAGAAAAGTTCAGATTCCCAATGTATACCCTGGACCATGAAGACTGCTTCTCAGAGAATGGGCCACGAACGCTGTTCCACCATGAGCTCCTCTGAAATTCAGAGGTGGGCTGCACACCTAGGAGACCAACTGAAATGTGCTTCTATTAAGGAGAAAGGAGGCGAGGCCTTGGTACTGACATAAAAACGTCAATGTTGCTTCCATGGTGGAAATGACTGTAACCAGAGATCATTCTACGTGTAACAGGAAGCATTTCTCAAATAGCATGTATGTTTTATCTGTATTTACATGCACAAACAAACAATATACATGCAAATATTTTAACAACAAATAAGCATAAGCATATTCAGTTCATTCTTTTACATTTGTCTTACTTCCTACTTCATATCCAATCGACTATCCACTACATTATATTGAAGTTTGCACTCCCATACCTCTAAGAAGGGAATTATATTCCTGTTTTCTTCCTAAAAATTCACTGAATCTGCCAGTGTGATGCACATGAAAGAGAACAGAGGTCCAATTTCATCATTTCTATACACCCCACATTTAGCAGAATTTGACTTACATGTAACACAGGTGCTACACTGGCCTTATGCCAACAATGTTCCATTTAGCCTCACCAACTCTATAAAGCCTTTTTTTTTTTTTAAATAAGGACTAAGGACATTTTCTCCTTAAAGATGTAGAAGGTGAGAACAGATGTGCTATAATGTCCAGGGCACTTACTGCTCACAGTCCAGGGTCCAGCTTCTTAGAATAAGAACTACCAAGGGGCACCTGAGTGGCTCAGTCAGTTGAGCATCCAACTTTGGCTCAGGTCATGATCTCATGGTTTGTGAGTTTGAGCCCCACATTGGTCCTGCTGCTGGCAGCCTGTCAGCACAGAGCCTGCTTCAGATCCTCTGTCCCCCTCTCTCTGCCCTTCCCTCAATTGTGCTCTCCCAAAAAATAAATAAAAAATATTTTGAAAAAAGAACAAAAACTGCCAAATACAGGACATAGGCACAGTCTAGCTTACTGGGTCTCAAACTCCTATCTCAGGATATGCTTAAAAATTACTGCAGACTTTAAGGAACTTCTGTTTATGTCAGTTATTTCTATCAATGTTCACCTTATTAAAAATGAAAACTGCGATATTTGGAACATGAAAACACAAGCATACATCTCAACAGCCACCACAGGGATGAATGTCATTGCATGCCATGTAGCCTCTTGAGAAACTGTACTGAATGTATACTCAAGAGACTGGAAAGGCCAAAAAAAAAAAAAAAAAAGTCTTAATATTATTATGAAAGTAGTTTTGACCTTGCAGGTGGCTGTGAATGGGCTCCCCAGGCGTTCCCAAACCATAGTTTGAGAACCACTGGTCTAAACTTGTATACATCAGCAAAGTCTTTTGAAGAGCTGGATGAAGAAATAACGCATAATGAGTAAGATGATGTAATGCCATTTAAAAGTTTTGAGTCACTGAATCAAAGGACAATATCTTTTTCTAGAGCATTTCTCTTTTTACTATTGCCCCCAAACCATTAGCACATTAAAAAGCTCCTTTCTGGTAATACGTCAAATAGAATCATTCCCAAGTTCAAACCTCTGTTTTTCCCAAGGGCTCTCTCTTTTTTTCTTTTCATCTGTCACTAAATACTTTCATCCATTCATACCTCAAATGCAAAACAACTAAAGTGGTATTTCCTTTAAAATCCTTGCTTTTTTTCCTGACTTATAATCATATATACAACTACTTATGGTAGGAAAGTTGAAAATACAGAAAAATATTTTTAAAAATAAAAACAAATACATACCATGTACCCACCCTCTGAGAAAACCATTGCCAACTTTCTGGGCAATATCCTTTCAGCCTTTTTATCATGAATATTTAAAAATATAATGAAGTTTGGGGCACCTGGGGCGGTTCAGTCAACTGAGCATTTGACTTCGGCTCAGGTCATGATCTCACAGTCCATGAGTTCAAGCCCCACGTCGGGCTCTGTGCTGAGAGCTCAGAGCCTGGAACCTGCTTTGGATTCTGTGTTTCCTCTATGCCCCTCCCCCATCTCACTCTCTCTCTCTCTCTCTCTCTCTCTCAAACATAAATAAACATCAAATTTTTTTAATATAGTGAAGTTCATATCTTAAATATAACTTAATGTCTTTTTATATATTATTTTTAGTATGAAAGAAAGTACATTGCAAAAGAAATTTAGAACATACAAGCAAAAAGAAGATAATGCTCTTAATATTATGATGTATCTGCAACTTTCTTTTCTGTGGGCAGACATGTATGTTTTTTAAAAATGAAATAATGAGGGGTGCCTGGGTGGCTCAGTCGGTTAAGCATCTGACTCTCGGTTTTGGCTCAGGTCATGATCTCATGGTTTGTGAGTTCAAGCTCTGCATCAAGCTCTGCGCTGACAGGGCAGAGCCTGCTTGGGATTCTCTCTCTGTCCCTCTCTCTCTCTCTGCCCCTCCCCTGCTCTCTTTCTCTATCTCTCTCTCAAAAGTAAATAAATAAACATAAATAAATAATGAGATAATAATAAAACTATACATATTGTTATATAACCTGCCTTCTCCACAGTTTATTTAAAACATGCTTTTATGTCATTAAATATTCCTTCATCCCTCCCTGGTATTTTTATTGTATGGCTGTACCACAGTTGTTACTTTTATAGTTACTATTATCATAATATATGATGAATATCTTAGCTCAAATTTTGCACACATCCATGGCAATGGTCTTTGGGTAACTGTTATAGAAATGGAATTTCTAAGCCGAAAGGTGTGTATATTTTTGAGGCTTTGATACACATTGTCTAAATTCCCTTGAGAAATATGTTCTTTCACTGTGTCTGGAGAGCCCGAGAGTCTCATTCCTACTTTCACTGAGTACATTTTACAAATCCTCATCAATGTGTAGGTAGAAAATGCTACTTCATTGCTTTAGTTTGCATCTCTTTGATAACTGTTGAGGTTGAGCATTTCCTTATGTTATTTTTTGATTATATTTTTTCATTTATTGGTTTTTATCTTTCTGTTCTTTGCCCCTTTTCTAGCAGAGTACTCATCTTTATCTTAACTAATTTGTAAGAACTCTTACTAAATTAGCTAATTTAACTCTCTGCCGTACATGTTGTAAAGATTGCTCTGGCATGTCTTTTGTCTTTAGGGTAATTCAGAATGCCTCGTGGTGGAAAGAAATTTTGAAGCTATAGTCAAATACATTCTCTTCCTTTATAATTTCTACCACTAGAAATTAATAAGGCTTTCTTTATTCCAGGGAGGAATAACTTAATTTTTATTTGCATTTTCTTCCCTGTCCCTAGTTTCAGACGTGTGCAATATTTCTTCAAAGTCTTCCACAAAGGGGACTTGGCCATTGCCTGCAGCAAAACAAGGGTGGAGATGCACTCAATATAGATGGGCCATTTGGTGATACCACCAAGAGTGTCCTAGAGAGGGGAAGAGAAAATCTTCTATGTTTATTAGTCACCAATTCCTTATATCACATCCAGTAGCTCTGTCAACTTGCTCAAGTGAAAGAAGTTTAAAATGGAAAAAGTTTTAATGTTAGGTGTGTGTTGAAACGTTAAAACCTCCGAAGTAAGATGACTCTCCTTACTTTGGGCAGAACAGAAGCTCTGGATGGCAAAGACCTTTGTTTTGGTCACTGATGTCTCAAAAGCACAGTGCGTGGTACACAATACACACTTGGTAAGGGTGTGTTGGGGGAGCTGATGTTTAATCAAGAGTCATGTGTATGCCAGGTGGAGAGCCAGGAGTGATGAGTTCTGAATTTCACTGCTTCGTATTAAGGAGGTGCCAAGAAAGAAAAACTTTAAACGAAGGCAGAAACTCAATTTCAGTTTTACTCTTTAGTTGACTGTAGAGATATTGATCTGAGTGTAAAGGTGAAACTGCCTCAAACTTGGCACAGTAAAATATTCAGAGAAAAAAATCTGTTGGGTAGATATTAAGCAAAACAATAGCATCCACCCACCAAGAGAGATAAGAGATACTACTCAACTTCATTTGATGCTATGGCATTTGTCCAAGCAATAGCAATCAGATCTGGCTTTATTTGAACATAAGAAGGAAGAAACAGTTCTCAAGAAGATTCATTTTCACTGTGTGTGTGTGTGTGGGGGGGCATTCTGTATAATAACGGAAAAATCGATTAATTTTCAATCAGATGGAGTGTCCTCATAAATTCAAGGCAGACAACAGCATGTGATACGCCTTCATGAAAATGACGACCATGAGGGAAAGAGTTTAAAATTGTAATTCCAAGGTTGCTGCTAGGAAGAGATATCTTTCAAGAGCAGAACACTGTTTCCTGTTAGTGTGGTTTTGGGAACTAACATAGTGGTATGTACTGAATGTACATCATTCTGCCCAGTTTGCCTCTACAAAATCCCATCTTGTCTAACTTGCCTCCCATTTGGCTATGATTTTTTAAGTAACACACTAAAATTCTTTCTTTACAGCATGATGATATGTAAATAACATAGTCCTTCTTACTAGCAAAAATTTGTATTATAAAAGCTATATTTATACATATTAACTAGAGAATGCCTGAGAAAGTAGAGAGGATAGAAACCTCTGACAAAATTTAAAGTTAAATCCTTATTACAAAGTTTTGGGTCAATATAAAGATTGGAAAGTCAGCTCTTACAAAAAGATCTATGGAGAATATGGAACTTGGAAAGATGGGTCTTCAAGATTGGATGAGAGCTAGGGAGAGTGAGTGGCCTGGGAAAACTTGTGCACCCATAATTCCTCTAACATGTTAGGCTAGAACATGAAGCCCAAAATGTACAACCATTAAAGCCTTAAAAAGGTGAATAAATGTGGGGGTATCCACTATCTACTCTGTATTAATCTTATTAGGATGCACCAGTGTGCCAGCTGTCTGAGGGCTGGAAGTGTACCCCTTCCTGGCGTGTCCCCAGACTCTGCTACACATAGACGTTCAAGAATATGAGTAATGATGGCCCTACCTGGTGGACAGCAGTTCACTATCAGGTTAGCCTGATTATATTAGGCAGACAAAGGGTTAATTCATTTGACCAATGGCCATGGGGGCAATTCCTATTGTTTTCTAGAGAGATCATCTCTAAATAACCCCAAAGAGAGATAGATGTCAATGCCTCACTGTGATCAGAACTGCCCTGTCACTTCACAGCAATTACACTGGAGCCTAGAATATTCTGTCATGCTGCATCCTGACACCTCCCCAGTTAAAGTGTCCCGTAAGCTAGCAGGGGTTTGGGAAGGAAAAAGAGTTATTAGAGTGTATGTCCAAGTAAGTGGAAAGTGCACAATTAAAATGTCTCCAACTTTCTAGGAACAAACCTACCTAGAAAATCAATCACACCCACAAAAATATTTCCAGCATTCTAACTTACATATCCTAATTGATGAGATGATTGTCTGGTTTTACTTACACTGAGAAGATCTATTTCCTCCCCAGAGGGTAATCTATTCTTTGTCTTATGCCAAGAAACCCATAAGAAAAATGCTGACCTATGAAGGTTACACATCATGCTTAATCACTACTTTAAATTAAAATAACATAAAATAAAGCATTCATTGGGCCACTTAGACGGAACATAACTTCCCAAAAGCAACAGACACACCTACTGAGACACTTGAAATGTCTGAGGAGTCTGGTTCCCAGCTGTGTATCAAGAGCCAAACCATGACATCAGGTCTTGAGCTGCTCTGGAGAAACTCAGGGCAGGGCCATCATAGCAAGCTGTGCCTGCCAATCAGAGATTTCCCAAGAGTTGTCTTAGCATTTCAGTATACCAAACTCTAACTAATAGAAGCCAAGGTTTGCAAAGACCACAGTGATGAATCCCCTCTCTTCCCCACTCTCCAGTCGTGACCTTGGGGTGGAATACCTGCTACTTTCCAGTGTTCCAAGAGCTCTCTTCTCAAAAACTGCTTAAAGGTAAGTATTTAAGCCAATGGGGGCGGGGGGTGGGGGGTGGGGGGTGGTGGGTGGAAGGTTTCCTTCTCTTAGGCTTAACTCAGCCAAATGAAAATCCCTGAAAAACAATTGCTTATTATTTTCTGGTCTCTTCTAGTAGGGTTATGCAGCCACCCTGAGAAGACTAAACAAATGGCCATGAGAAAAATTACCGCTGCAAAGGGTTCTTAGTAAAAGAATCTCAACAAACAAAATGGGCTTTCTCCATAATACCTTTTGAAGGCCACTGTCTAAAAGCGCTGTCCAACTCCATCACAACCCATAGCTAATGTGATAAATTAACCTCTTCTTGTAGACCTCTGGAAATGTCTCTCCCTTGTTTTGGATCCTTCAGTGGCTCTCAGAATTGGACACTTAACCTCCTTCTCTGGACTCATATCTACCATCTTCCACCACTGCAGTGGTTCTCAACCAGGGGTATTTGTGTCCCCCAAGGGATGGACACTGGCCAATGCCAATGTGTGGGTTTTTTTGGTTGTCACAACTCAAGTGGGAGAAAGGGGATGCTACTGAATATCCTTCAATGTGGAAGACAGCCTCTCACTATAAAGAATTACCCAGTCCAAATGTTAACAGTGTTGAGGTTAACAGTGTTGAGGAGAAATCCTGCTGTACCAAGCTCTTTGTTCTCTAAACACACCAGACTTTCTCATATGCTTCTGTGCCTAAACATAGCCTGTTTCCTTTATCTGGAATGCCCTGCCCTACTTCTGTGTCTAAGAAATGACCATTTATCAATCAAGATCTGACTCGAAATGTCACCTCCTCTATGCTGTCCCTTCCATATCTCCCAAGGTTGGATGTTTCTTCTGTGCTTCCAGAGTTTCTGGTACATATTTAATTAAAACCACTAGCCACACTCCCCCCAAGCCTGTCACCTGCTGCAGGCAAAACCCAAGCCCCATTCATTGTTCATCCCTCAGTGCCCATCTGGTAATCACTTGCTACTTGCCGAGTCAAACAAGGAATAAATGGAAATGTTGTAGATACACCTAAGACTCTCTTGCAGAAATGTCTAAGGGACAACAGTGTCCCCAGCATCAAAAACAACAACAGTAAATATTTGTCAAATGCTTATAATGTAGATAGGTACTATATTAAGTTAATATGGTGCACATATTAATTCATTTCATCCTTCTGACAACCCTACAAGGTAGGTACTATTATCATCAGCATTTTACAGATGGGCAGATGGGGAAATTGAGGCACAGAGAAATTAAGCCCCTTGTCCAAGACCATCAAAGCTAGTATCTGGAAGGGCTGATATTTAAACCCAGGTAGTCTGGCTCCAGAGCCTCAATCTTCCAACATTCATGCCAAGGCAGTTATATTAGCAACCAATATTTCAGTCAACCAGAAGCCTCTGACAAACACAGTGACATATCCGTAAGACTATACAACCACAGCATGGCTGCCACCTCCTGTGACCCTGCCTATAAACACCACTTGCTGGGGTCACACAAGTCTCCAACCTCTGGAATATCTGTGGCAGGAGAAGCAACCTCCTCACACCATGGGAAGACATTACATACCCAGAAAAATCAGGGTACTCTAAAGAAGACACAAGGCTGATTCCCCAAAATATCTCTTACCTTGTTCATGTTGCAGGGACTGGAGCAAGGGCTCAGACATGTCACAGTGCGAGGCAGCTCTGGAAGATTCTCCTCGTTGCTGTAGACCTCACTTCCCGAAGCAGACAGCTGCACTGCAAACACAAAGAGGAAATCCATCAGCTGGCTCTCAGGAAGACACAGAGCAGTTCTGTGTCCAGTGGAACTTTCTGCCATGATGGCAATGCTCCATGCCTGTACTGTCCACTATGGTAACCATTAGCCACATGTGGCTAGTGAGCATTTAAAGTGTGGCTAGTGCAGCCAAGGGCTGAATTTTAAATCTTATGGGAGTTTAATTAAATTTAAATGTAAATAGCTACCTGTGGTTAGTGACTACCATATTGGACAGCACAGGTCAGAGAATCAAATTCTAGATTCTAGAGAATCAAATCAAAAGTCTTAAGGTCACAGATATTGGACATGCCAGTGGCCAAGGAAAAGCTGGGTATTATATGCTCAGAGTAACTGCAGATACACAGAAACAAGAACATTCATTCAACTACTATTTTCTCAGTACTTACTAGGTGCAGGGTACTGAGGATATAGTGATCAATAAGCCAGAGAGGTCAGTTATTTAAGAGTTTCTAGCTCAGGCATGTGCTTCCTTGGGAGGAGAAAGGATCTAGCATGTAAGCAGCACTTACTTTGTGCCAGACCTCAATGCCTTCCCTGCTGCCTACAAGGAATAAAGGAACAGACAAGCATTTGCTGAAGACTGGTTGTACCACGGTCAGGGCTTAATAGATAGGACCTTCCACAGAGCCCCTACCATAAGGGATTCCAGGAGGTCAGTTTCCCATGGGCCAAATGAACCAGATGATTTAACATCCCCTCAAATGGAATAAGGGTCCCTGTTTTTATCCATGCTATTGGTTATTTAGGGAGGTTTTTTGATTCACTTGAATTACATTTTAGAGTAAAACAGTTATTGTACTGCTCCAGGGTTCTTACTTTATCAAATATTAAGGAAAAATAAGAAAGAACATATCTTCAACCCCTTAATTAGACCTGTAGCCTTTTCTTTGAAAGATGTTTATGGGTGAATTTGATAGGAGAACAAACATTGTAAGGTTCCTTGTAATCACCTTATTTCTGTGTTGCTTTTTCCTGGTTGCATCTGGGAAGTGTTTATGTATCTGAACCTTTCCATAAAGACTAGAATTACAGGTTTAAAGGCAACTGCAGGGCTTTAAAATACATTTTATTTTTATTTTTTAATTTTTTAGGTTTATTTCTTTATTTTGAGAGACAGACAGACAGACAGAGAGAGAGAGAGCAAGCAGAGGAGGGGCAGAGAGAGAGGGAGAGAGACAGAATCCCAAGCAGACTCTGCACTGTCAGCACAGAGCCAGATGCAGGGCTCGAACTCACAAACCATGAGATCATGACCTGAAGTGAAATCAAAAGTAGGAGGCTCAGACCACTGAGGCACCCAGGTGACCCCAATTTTTAATAATAATACAGTAACAATATAGAAAGTGTTCAATAGGAAAAGAAACAGAAGTCATAATCCCACTAATCATAATCACCTTCAGTTCTTAGCACTCAGCCTTTGTCTATTGGAGAATGACATGAGGCCCTGGTGTGTCTGCTGAATCGAGGACACAGAGAAGTCCAAGGCTATATTTCCTAAGTGAACATCTTTCACCATTAAGAAAATGGCTTTGTAATCTGTATTTTCAAAAGATAAACTCCTACTCCACACACATTACTATTCTGTGAACATGATATTATTAAATTCCTTTACAAATCAGAAGATAGGGAGAGGAAATTACAAATCACTCCTTGACTGTTTGAGACACAGGGATTCCAAAGAAAATACCACATTCAGTCATAGCAATAACATATTTTAACAATGATGTACAACATGGAGAGACCCTGGAATTCTGACTTTATAGCCTAAAGACATCCAAACACCCCTGTATGTACCTGACGCCTGGGTAATTGATGCCTCAAAGTCAAGAAAATTCAGTATCTAATTCTAACCAATCTTATAATGAAAGAAAATTATGCATATAACTTTTACTCTTTGAGTTTCCAGAAGCAGATACTAATAAATTTATTTTTTTTAATGTTTACTTATTTTTCAGAGAGAGAGACAGAGTGCAAGTGGGGAAGGACCACAGAGAGAAGGAGACACAGAATCTGAAACAGGCTCCAGGCTCTGAGCTGTCAGCATGGAGCAGACGCAGGGCTCAAACCCATGAACCGTGAGATCAAGACCTGAGCTGAAGTCAGATGCTTAACCGATTAAGCCACCCAGGTGTCCCTTCTGTTTTATTAAAAAAAATTTTTTTTAATGTTTATTTATTTTAAGAGAGAGAAAGAGAGATGGAGAGAGTGCTCACATGAACATGAGTCGGGGAGAGGCAGAGAGAGAGGGAGAGAGAGAACCCCAAGCAGTCTCTGCACTGTCAGTGCAGAGCCCAACATGGGGCTTGATCTCTCGAACCATGAGATCACGACCTGAGCCGAAATCAAGAGTTGGATGCTTAGCCAACTGAGCCACTCAGGCACCCCACATTTCTGTTTTAAAGTAGAGCTCTACACATGCTGTTTCCTTTTTAATAAATGTAATTCAGTACCTTTAAAAACTATATAGCCTAGCACATAACTGGGAAACTTTTCCAAACGCCTTGCACAGATGTCTGATGTCACAATTCCATTCAAATGTACACATTGGTATCAACACAGGAAAGGTGGGCACAAGAAGATAATAGCAAACAGACAAGAATTCTTGAACACAATTTCCCCAAGGAAATTCCACCCAGCTCCAATCATGCCACAATCCCCTCTCCCTCAGAGCTTGGGTATATAGTCTGCACTAAAGCAATTACGGATTCTCCCCTGTGACCCCACCACCCCAAGTGTTCTTATGTCATTTTCATGTATATTGGTTCTACAACAAAGTCAAAATAAAAACTCTTTGAGGGAAATATTAGTCACATAGAAAGTTCTTAATAAATATTATGAATAGACTTTTTTCCTTGCTCTCACTCACAGAGCCTCGGATGATGTGGACTCTTAATGGAGAATCTTAAACACAATGTTGATAATCACTGCAGACTGCCTTTGGGTTTTTTTTTTTTTTTTAAGGAAAATCTTCTAATGTCCAGGATTGCAAATATTTTAGGAAAACATTGCTAAGAATATCTTACAGCTATATAGTGCTCAAAACTGTACAATGCGCTTTTATATTAATACTCTCAGTTAGTACTGATATTGATCTGAGTGGTAGTTTTTTAAATGATGAAACCAGATTCAGAGAAGAAAAAGAATTCTTCTTAGTCATGCTGTTACAGGCAGTAGACTCTGGCTAGAAGTGACTTCATTTCAAGATACTACAGAATTAAAACACATACAAAGCCCACAAATAAAATAAACCTCTCCTAATAACACACACACACACACACACACACACACACACCCCCACCACCACCACCACCAGAAAACACCTCAGCAAACAGATAACAGTTTTAGAAATTGGGTCAGTTCACTTCTGGCCAGCAACCAAAAAGACCGGCCTTGTTCTATCAAGTACTTTAAATCTTCTTTGAAACAGAGAGAACCTGGTTGTTCTGCAGCCAATTCCATTTAGAAGCTTAGAGAAATCCACAGCTTAAAAAAGGAGAGTGAATCTTAAATATAAAGCATTAGGGGAAAAGATACCCGTGTTACCATGATGGAATTAAGGGAGTTTTCTTCTTTATTCTATTTTTCAATGTTTCTTTTTAATCATCCTCGAAGTTGGATTCCCGTGATACTAAACAAAAGGCAAGTACAGATACCTTCAAAGGATGCCTGGAGAACGTCGATCCCAGAAGCTAACGTGGGACTTCCACTCTGTTGATCCTAACAAAGTTGGCTGAATGGGCAACAAAGCCTGTGGTCAACCTTAGGCTTCGGAAAGGTTAATGAAATGTAATTCATCTTTCCAGGTGGGTAGGAGTGTGAGTAAGCAGAAAAGTAGAGACAGGGTAAGAAGAAGAGATCAAAGAGAGAATGAGCAGAAAAGGTGAAGGCTACAAAGAGAGAAGAAAACGAAAGGACAGGTAAGCAAACAAAGACACCTAGAGACAGGATCAGTGATGCAGCCTCTCACCAAGCGCCCCTCACCATCCAGGCCCTCACTAACAGAAGGGACGGAGAGGTTCAGGCTCCTGGTGACAGCACCACATCCTCTGGCTTCTCTGGGTGTCAGCAAGTGGGGCTGGAGTCAAGTAAAGACCGGGCTTACCTGTTTCTCCACTATTTATTTACCACCAGCCTCCACCTACCACAGAGAAAAGTCTATTTTCCCTGGATCACTGATAATGTGGTATAGAGGTATGGTGGGAACAGCATAAGCCAATTTTATTCTAGTCTCCTTACTCTAATGAGAGTACTCTTTAGAGTACTTACTCTTACTCTTGACACTCTTAAACATGTCGAAGGCTATTTGTGTGTGCGTGTGCGTGTGCGTGTGTGTGTGTGTGTGTGTGGTGCTATTTCTTAGCCTTTGGAAATACAACTAATACTTATTGCCAATACAGAATGGAGTATGATGAGCTGGGCTTTTCTCCCCACTCCAACTCCTCCACCCCCTTCCAAGACATTCATTCTAGAAGGCTTCTGTAATACAGCTCAAAGCTGCGTTGCTCAGGCACTCCTATGGGAAACAGGCCCATAGGAGCAAGCAGCAGATCACTCATAAGGGTAATGGTCTTGCTGGTTTTTAGATATAATGCACCCTGATGTCAGTCTGTGGAATGGCTTCTTATTCCTCCCCTCCCACCACCAAATCCAGCAGCCTAGGCAGAGGGCTCAAGCATGAGGACCCGAGAACTTGTGAGGAAGGATTAAGCAAAGTCACAGAAAGACAAACAGGGTTTGGAGAGAAAGGGGGAAAAGGCAAGATGACAAGTGTAGAGGAAATTCTCTAAAACTAGGACTTAGGAGCTTGGGAAATCAGACAAACAGATGAGAGATATATCCCTAATTCCCTTCCACCCCTGTTTTTACGAGTTGGAGTAATTTACATGTCTCTGAAGTGAAATCTTACAACCTTCAATTGGATGGAATCCTTGTACAAGACTAGATAAATTTTAAGGCCATTTTATTACAGACAGTCCAATCCTTCTCTTCCACAATAAGGGGCATGGTGCTGGGATTAATGGATCCAAAGGTAAAGCAACAAACGGACCCCTCTCCCCTTCCCCAAATATACACACTCCTTGTAAGTGGCTGGCTCCTTCCTTTCTTTCTGAAGAAGAGGCAGGGGGATCAGAGCAGAGCTCCCTGAGGATCTCCTTGCAGGACTCTCTCCATCCTCAAAGTCACATCAAACATGTCTCTGGTTCTTCAGGACCTTGGTATCCTTGCTACCCTCACATTTAGGTAGCAAACACACCATAACATGGTTTTGCCCCAAGAGACTGAACAATGTTTGCTAATCTGCCTTGCCCCCCATGCCCTGCCTTCACAACATGCCATGGAAAACAAACAACCCAAGGATGAGGGTGTCTTCCCATCAAGCATCATTAGAGACCTTCTTCCCCAAGGATAGGTCATACAGTTTGAAAATTAACGTTCTGAAATTTCAACTAGCATATGACCAATGGTTCAGAGAGAAATTGTGATAAGGAAGAAGAAATGAGAGCATTACAAATTGTAAAGACAGTCACTGCTGGTAGCACAAAAATATTGCTCTGAGAGCCAGACAAGGTACAGTAAGAACACCAAGTGATAGCGTGTCCATTGCTTTCAGAGGATTACCTCTGGCACACCTTCTGAGGGTTTCCCCCACTTCACCAAATCATACATAAGGATATCTAATGTTTAGATTAAGGGCTATCACTCTGTTAAGGGTCAATTTCAGTCCCCCAGTAGTTCAGGAATATCTGTTTTCAAAAATGTTTATTTATTTTGAGAGAGAGAGCACGCATGCAAGTCCAAGTGGGGGAGGGGCAGAAAGAGAGGTTCAGAAACCAAAGGAGAGAGAATCCCAAGCAGTCTCTGTGCTGTCAGCATGGAGCCTGATGTGGGGCTCAATCCCATGAACCATGAGCTCAAGACCTGAGCTGAAAGCAAGAGTCAACAGCTGAACCCACTGAGCCACCCAGGCACCCCTAAGGTTATCTTAATTAAAGGCACAATATAGAAGAATTCCCAAGGCCTATTCTTCTTGCCTCGGTGACTACCTAAACCATGAGACACAGATTCAGATGCTTACAGGAGTCAAGAAAGAATAAGATGAAGGAATGGTCAGGCCAGAGAAGACAATGAGGAGTGGGGAGGCCTGGAGAGTCTGCCGCTCAGCTGTGGCTCCAGAAAAGTAGGAGCGAGGCACATGTTCCCACAGCTTCTGATGTTCAAGAAAGCCAGAAAATGGAGAGACTACGTAAAATCATGTGTTTGTTTAATGTTGGCAATTTATGTTAGTATTTTGGAAATCCCATAGGGGTTGGATTTGGTCATCCAGGTATATCTTCCATCGTACACTTTTTGTGTAAGTCAGGGGATTGTTTCTTTTAAATTCCAGGGCTGGAGGCTCCCAGTCTGTCTCCTGACCCCTCTAGGGCTGTACGATGTGGCTTCACTGGGCGTAGCGAGCCCTGCAGAAGAGTGGGCAAGGGGTGGCTTGGGAGCCAAGTCACTCCATCTGAGTATCTAGTCTGACTCTTCACATGTAATTTCAGCAAGCTACTAACCCTGCCTGAGTTTTTATTCCTTCATTCATAAAACTGGGGAAAATTCTTTATACCTCCTAAGATTGTTCTGAAGATTAAAAGGAGTAACTTGAATAAAGTATCTAATGCATGGTGTTAAAAAGAGAGAAGCCCTTTCCCATCCCTGTTTCCTGCCACTGTTTAGCACCACCTCGTTCTGCTTGTAATCGAACACAGGTGCTTACTCTCAACCACCCTCCTGGATTCTAAGTATTTCAAGGGAAGATAACTTATCTGTTTTATGCCCAAACAGCCAGCGCCTATCTCACCACCCTACACATAGCAGGCTTTCAGTAAATGCAAATTTTAATTATAATGTTGTTATATAAAGTTGTTATGGACTGAATGTTCATGTCTCCCCCTCCAAATTCATACATTGCCTAATCCCTACTGTTGTGGTACTCAGAGGCAGGGCTTTGGGGGAGGTAATTAGGTTTAGATGAGGTCAAGGAGCCCTCATGATGGGATTAGTGCCCTTGTCAGAAGAGACACCAGAGAATTTGCATGTATACTTTCTCTCTCTCTCTCTCTCTCTCTCTCTCTCTCTCTCTCTCTCACCCCTTCTCCCTGCTATGTGAAATCATATCAGGAAGTCAAATGTCTGCAAGAGATCTTTCACTAAGACCAAATGGACTGGCATCTTGCTCTTGACCTTCCCAGTTTCCAGCACTGTGAGAAATAAACTGTTGCTTAAGCCACTCAATCCATGGTATTCTGTTATAGCAGCACAAACTAAGACAAATGTTTAGGAAGATCTTCCTTAAATCTGGCACCAAATGAGCCTATTTCCACTTATCCTCTCCTGATGCTTTAATGTCAATATGTATAATCTACGCATTTGGCCAGAATATTTTGAGACTAAAAGAAAGAAACCAGGTCCAAATCAAGAAGAAAATACTTAATGTTATTAAGTATTAAAAAGAAGAATTTTCTCTCGAGATGTATGACATCACGTTTAGGTCAGGAGGGCACTTTTTGGTACCCTCAACATGCCTCAGCAGAAAAAACTGAACATAAGAGATTTCATCACCCTACTAATAAACAAAGGATCGTGCTTTAATTCTGGCATCCTCAGTTCATGTTTGCCAATAGTGCATGTCACTGCATGGGTTGTACTTGGTGGCTGTCCAGAGTTCTACGCAATCCCCCATCCATTTGTCCACCATGGACTGAGAAGGCCTAATTGTATTCATCTAAGATGGTTTACCAACCCTGCCTGACCACCCGTGTTTCTTTGATTTTACTCTGAAAGAATCCCAGAGACCTTCAAACAATCCTAGCTTCCTTCTCCCTTGAGGGGTTTGCTTAACAATTCAGGCAAACACATTTCCTGTGATTTGCTGAGAAGCTAAAATAATTTAACACAAAGCCTAGTTAAGGGATTTCTTCAGGATGACCCACTGAAAAGGAACAAGGGAAATTGCTAGAAAGGTATCTCTTTACAGAAGCTCAAGGGGACCAGCTATCTCGCCAATAAAAGGTTTCCAACGAAGGAATTTAAATATTCTCAAGGATAACTTGAGGATAAGTGTAATGAGGGGCGACTGACTTCCTGGGGGCTAGTGTTTACAACTGAAACTCATCTGCTTAGTAAGCCAGATTGGGTGTAATGCCTTGTTCCTCTGGGAAGAAATTTTCATTAATCCTCAGAAGAAAGCTGAATTTGGCAGGATGGGCCCTTGTTGAAAGCAGTCTCAGGGATTCGCTGTTAATCTCTGCTTTCTTGAGGCTCTAATTCTGTACTTCCCAATGCCAGCCTCTCCTTAGTACGGCTTGTTCTTTGTGAGGGTGTCCCACGTCCTGGCTTGTTAACCTTTCCAGAGGGATCTAAGGTTTGCTTCTACCACAGCCCTACAGCTTTCAATGCTTTCAAACCAGTTTAGTGTCTTTGTCAAAACAACTGAAGTTGCCATACTATGCAGGTGGTGGAACTATAGACCCCACAGCTATTCAAACAGTGTAACCCTGGATTTCCATCTCCCATCCCTGTGCCCCAAACACACACACTCAAAGCCTGACATGGGCTCTGGGGGGAATTCTTCTTGCCCCCTTTGGCAAACAGTTCCCATATGAGCATAAACATCACAGCCCCTAGAATCTAGAGCCTATGGCCAGGTCAGGATCACTCACAGGCCTGTGGCATCAATGTCTTCTGGCACATGGGAATTTCCCTTGTAAGTTCTTGCTATTTTCTACTTTATCCAACACACCTAGGGATTGTTCTGGGTGGGTGGGGTGGGCATAGAGGGCTAGAAGTGGGTCAGGCTGCACAAGCTCAGTATATACTATTCTGCCAGAAGTATCCAATTTGGGGTTCCCTAAACTCAGTTTTGCTGTATTTAGGGTCCCCTCCATGGCCATTTGGCTATAATTCAGGCTGGAGCCAGAAATGTGTTCTTTGTAGCATTATGCTGTATTGTTGTGACTCACACCCAAACTCTTCTATAACAGAGTGACACCGGGTAAGGAAGAGCATAAAGGTGGCCCAAGTGATGAGAGAGGGACAAGTGGCCAGCATCAGCAGTGCAGGCGTTTTCCCAAGGAGGCAATCACCTCCCGTACGAGGCCATACTTTCCGCACACAGCCAGGTCTGTCCTCGGTGAGGAGGAAAGGAATCTGCCTCCCATGTGCTTTTCCATGATTTAGAATTGGACGACTGCACGCTGACGTTTCAGTAGCCTCAGAGAGGCAGGATGGCAAGGAAAGAAACAAGGGCACCACGACCTCCTCACATCATAACCGAGGTCTGTGGAGTCACTGCGTTCTTCCACAGCAGCCAAGAGAACAGCCAGAGAAAACAGCTCCAGCAGCCGACCTGGAGGCCTCGTCCCTGGGGTATCCTCTGATCTCATTACAGCAGTCGACACTAGTCCTCACAAAACAAACAGAGGAAATTTATGCCTGCCTTAGCCTGTGGAAAGCTCCGCATTCCTTGTTTAACGAGAGTTCCAGCTTCTGAGACCACAGCCATCGGGGATGGGGAGGATGTCTGCTTTGCTCCAGAGAAAGAACTGTTGTGGCTGCCTTTCCCTCTTTCTGGGGCTGGATATGAAGGCAGAGAGCCTGCAGAGAGCCACTGAACTTGTGGCCTAGGCTCTCTACTCCAGTCCCTGCAGAGAAGTTCCCTTTCTTCTTATGTCAACATCCCCAGGCTCAGTCGGTGGGGCCACTTCCTCTTGAACAGCTCTGGGAAAGTCGCTGCATTGCAGCCTTGAAGGGTTCCACCTGCTAAGGCCAGAATTCTGAGAGAGAGACTGCTCTGTGCGACAAAACTCCAGGTCTTCTGGGGGGGAAAATTTTCCCCTCAAAACACCCTTGCTTGAGGTTTGGAAAATTTCACCTAATTTGGGGTTCCCACTTTTAGGATAAATGCCAGGAGGGAAAAATGTTACTTTATACCCTTGAATTCACTCTCAGAAGTAAATGAGTGGCCAGCTCAGCAGGTGAAGAGTGAATTCTGAACCAAAATAAGAATACGGCATTCATTCTGAGCCAGGGTGACTCTGCCCCCTCCCCAGGGGACACTTCAATGCATGGAGACTTTTTTTTTTTTTTTTTTGTCATTACTCGGGGGAGGCTGCTACTGGCATCTAGTGGGTAGAGGCCAGGGATTCTGCTGAACATACTACCATACACAAAACAGCCTCCATAATAAGGAATTATTTAGTCCAAAATGTCAACAGTGCTGAGACTGAGAAACCCTAATGTAGAGGGAACATTCAAGGACGTGGGTAGGTTTAAATGATAAATCTTTTTTTTTTCCCCCTTACAGAAATGGTTTTTAGTTTTTAATGAACTTGTAAACAAAAAGGCTCCCATTTCAAAATAAAAACAGAATCCCAGATCATATAGATGTTTACAGTGATTACATTTATCTAAGCAACATACATACACGTTCAGTTATAAGATGTTAACTAAATTTCTGTGACGAATATCCTTTTTTAAAATATCAAGGATATTACAGGGTTAATGCAGAGCCCTAAGGAAAATCTCAACACCTCTGTGTTTTTAAGTCTTCACTTTAGATGCTGTCATTTATAGCACAGTGAAGAAATCAGGGTCATCCAAAATACTGACAACTGTTAATCACATAACACTAATGTTGATATCCTATAGTTAAAATGTGCATAATTAACAACCACAAAAATGCACCAGTTCTCTCTTGAGTAAAATAAATGAAAACTGCCTTTAACCCATGCAGAGTTACATCATGAGAGCTGCCTGGGAGACACTGGAGCAGCTTCGCTATCAGATTATACTAGGTAAAGGTGTGATCTGAGTGCTTACTATCATTAAATCAATGGTAAGTACTAATAGAAGGAATTTATGAGCTAAAACCATATCATGTGAGTATATCTAGGGCTGGAAAAAATGGCAGTATGTTTCAACTTTTAAAATGTCAACAAGAGGGGGAGGTGTTCCTGGATGGCTCAGATAGTTAAGTGTCCGACTTCGGCTCAGGTCATGATCTCATGGTTCGTGAGTTCAAGCCCCACGTCCGGCTCTGTGCTGACAGCTCAGAGCCTGGAGCCTGCTTCAGATTCTGTGTGTGTCTCTCTCTCTGCCCCTCCCCCACTTGTGCACACGCTCTCGCTCTCTCTCTCTCCCCCCCTCTCAAAAATAAATAAAAACACTAAAAAATAAAAAAATAAAATAAAATATCAACAAGGTATGAGGAACAGTAGTGATGCTGACCTATATTCTAGGGAGGCTAAGGAAAACAGGTGCATAGTAGGGCTCTAAATAAATGCAGATGTGCAGAAACATGTCACAATGAAAGTAATCATGGTGCATATTTTGAAATTCTCCCATTTCTAAGTTTCTGAACCTGTTTCAAAATATTGCTTTTGATCTACATAGCACCATCTCATTACATCTAGTATAAGAACATACATTTAGATAACCCAGTCATTATTCTCTCATGAACTCTTTTTTTCCATCAAGAGAAGGAAAAATCCACACCCAAGCACAGCTAATGCATGTAAGCAAATTAGAAGAAGAAGAAGAAGAAGAAGAAGAAGAAGAAGAAGAAGAAGAATTTCATGAATGAGCAGAAGACAAATTTTTAATGGAATGTTTTAGAGGCTTGTGGTATAAAAAGTAAACAAAACTGATTCACTAACTGTTAATACTGTTTACCATGATGCAAGAGTTGGGCTTTTTTTAATGTTCCAGAAGCCAGAGGAGAAGGAATACTGTGGTAGGGAAAAATGATACCTTCCGTGGCATTTCAAAAGCATTGCTCAATTCCTCTTGAGCAAGGAGGCCATAGTAATGACTTTATTTTACCTACCACAATTATGGTACACCTCGAAGTAATTCTCCACATTATACCCCTTTCCTCCCTCCACTCAAGTGCTGCTAAATAATCTCTGGAAACCATTAACCAAGAGTCCTGTTCCAATTTTCCTCCCCCTCCCTCCCCTTCTGCCTCAGTCATGCTGGAGTCAGGACAAAGCAAACTTGTATTACATCACAGAGCAAACTCATTTTCTCGAAACCATTCTGTTGGTAGCTTACTGCTACTGGAACCCAATGCTGTCAACAGTGTGGTCTTTGTTTGGTGGATGTTGCTTTAAAAAGAAAAATAAAAAGTTTCCCCACACCCCCTTCTTCTTTTAATACAGGCGAGTAGTTTGAGGAGCCTCCCCGGCCTGGCTCCACCCCGCTGTGTAAACTAGACATTACCTTATACACAAATGAATCTACAGCATTCCTCAGTCTAGCTGCCTTGCAGAATTCCTATGCTCCCAGCAGCCACGGCAGCACACACTCCCCCTGGCTTCCCTCCTCCTCTTCCCCAACCCTCTTTTTTTTTTTTTTTTTTTTTTTTTTAATTTCCACTGCCTCACTGTGTTTTTGTGTAAATGATCTCACATGACTCAACAAATCCATCTGCCTGAAGCAGGCCAAGTCTGGAGCCCTCCCAGGAGGGAGGAGAAGAATTGCTTTGTGGAAAGGACCTGGAGCTCTGCCCTTTCTCTGGCTCGAATTACCCGCCTGTCAGGCCTGACGGATTTGGCTAAAAATAAAAGGAAGCGGGCCGTGAAAAGCAGATGAATGGGCTCAGCAGTTCCTTAGATAACACAGGCCTGCTGTTGCCTACAGCTCCCCAAACAGAAACTTCAAATGCAGGCCCTGTGAGTGCGGTGATGTGGCTTCCAGGTGAAAGGGGGGGGGGGGGGGGGTCCACGGGGGTGGGGGGGGGGGGCACATGGCCTGTGCTTTAGATTTCTGTGTCAGAACTTGTGTGTGTGTGTGTGTGTGTGTGTGTGTGTGTGTGTCTGTGTGTCTGTGTGTCTGTGTGTGTGAGACAGACAGACAGAGACAAGATAGACAGAGAGAAAGATTCTTGTATAAAAACGTTCTCAGAAAAACAGTAGGGTTCAGTGGAGTGAAAGCTTGGCTTGTAAAAAAAAAAAAATGTTTCCACTACAGAATTACTCTTCTCCCTACCTCCCCAACACCAGACATTTTAAGCCTCCCTATGATGTCACTTCTGCATTCAGAGCCAGCAAAGAGCTAAAAGTCCTTCTTGTAAGTGTATGCCCAGCGCCCGCAGTGGGTATTAAGCACTTAGGTTGGCAATGTAATGACACACTGTAACAATCTGTAATATGAAGCAGTCAGCAAAGCCCTGGCTCTGAAAGCTATTTCTCCCGACCATTAACCATATGTTTGGCTCCTCAGATAGCCAAGCGGGTGTTCCAGCTTACCATCTGGTTTCTATCCACACAAGCAACTGCAAAGCACAGACTATCTCCCTCTGGAGCTGTGTTTCTTTTTCTCTCTCTTTTCCGTTCTTCCCTTCTCTTTTCCTCCTCCCAGCTCCTTTGGTTCCCTCTGCTAAAGAATTCTTTGCCATTCATCATGTGCAAAGAAAACTTTACCTGGCATGGCAGGGGCAGAGCCATTAAGGAAGCACAGCTGTACTGTAAACATGCCAGAGGGCCGTTTACCGTCCGCTGGATCCGTAGAACAGTCTCTACCCCCTTCTTCATCTCCTATTGAGTGCTGACACTTGATCCAGTTTGTTAAAAATAGGTACATTCTTGACAGATCCAGGGTTATTGTGGCGCCCTTCACACTCACTTCATATTCTGGGAGTGGGGCTTTAAAGCACACGCGTGCGCACGCGCGCGCGCGCACACACACACACACCCACACACACACACACACGTTGGCCTCTGCATTCAATCTGCATGACATCAGTCTCACACAAATGACATACCGACTGCAAATAACCAAGTTAACTAGAGGATTCTATTCCTTTTTATGCCCTAAAGGATTCCATCCCAAGTGTATATTTTTCTTTTCTTTTTTTCCCCCTAAAAAGCCAGCCATTTCAACAAATTGATGAATTGCAAAACTTGTGCTTATTTACATCTGCATTTTATTTTTTTTTAATGTTTATTATATTTTTGAGAGAGAGAGAGAGACAGAGTGTGAGCAGGAGAGGGGCAAAAAGAGGGAAACACAGAATCTGAGCTGTCAGCACACAGCCGGGCACAGGACTCAAATTCACGAACTGCAAGATCATGCCCTGAGCTGAAGTTGGACGCTTAATCCACTGAGCCACCCAGGCGCCCCTCCATCTGCATTTTAATAGCATACACCAGTGACATGGGACATGCTATCAGAATTCATAGGATTTTCTTACAACGTCGCCAGAGTATTCACCTTAGATTTTCTTCCTTTCAAGATTTCAGGTACTTTATAACTTTTTAAAAATGTATGAAGAGACCTTTAATAAACAGAAATTAGGTCATTTTTTCCTCCTGTCCCCACAAGGATTATATGTGTATTACCAACCCATTTTACTGAATTAGGAAATGGAAGTTAATCTTTTCCCACGCCTTAAAAAAACTGCTAGTTTCTCACATACCAAGAACAAAAGGAACAATATCATTAAAAAGTGATTAAGCAGAATGTCAGATTTTATCAACACGGCAAGGCTATTGAGGTTCTGTCATGGGAGTACTGTTTACTCAGGCTAACAAGGATGCCAGGGAGGCCACTACCTGGGCAATCTCCTTACACCCACTGCCCTTGTCAGTTCTCTTAACATGATCTAAAATAGATCTTCTGTTAGCTATTTCTACCAATAAGGGACAGGAAAATTCTGTAGCATGTAGGTTTTAGAGAATGACAGAAATGGGAAATATTAATTTCAGGCAACATAGAAAATTGTCCACAGAAGTTAGGTTTAATTAAATTTTGCTTTTGACCCTAAAATCATACACTAAGAATAACATTACATTACCTTTACCACAATATCATTAATAAAAGGGAAGAAAAACAATCAACTAAAAACTTCAACATTTTTATACTTTTTTTTTTAGGGAGGGAGGGAGAGAGAGGAAGAGGGAGAAAGAATCCCAAGCAGGCTCCACGCCCAGCGCAGAGCCTGATGCAGGGCTCGATCTCACAACTGTGAGATCATGACCTGAGCTGAGATCAAGAGTCAGAGTCTTGACTGACAGAGCCACCCAGGTGCCCCCAACGTTTTTATAGTTTACCTGGCTCTTTAAGTTCTTGTGGAATCCACTTATTACAAGATATTTATGCTTTTCATGAATACTAGTGTCCAGGCCCTCCTCCGCCAGCCCAATTATAGCAGGACCCCTGGGAGTGGGTCTGAGCATGAATACTTCTGAAAGCTTCCCAGCTGTGTCTACTGTGCAGACAGTGCTTAGAAGTCTTACTCTATATGAACTCAGATGATACTAGAAACTACCTCATCAAAACCAAAAGGAAACCTTTGGGATGGAAATGTAAATGAAATTTAGGATTAGAACAGTGATTTTCAATCTTGTTTAGAAGTGGAATCTTCAGTTGAAAAAATCTTATATGAAATCCCTATAAACAAAATAGTAAAAGTGTCATTTATACTGTCATTAAAAAAATTTTTTTTAACGTTAATTTATTTTTGAGACAGAGAGAGACAGAGCATGAATGGGGGAGGGTCAGAGAGAGAGGGAGACACAGAATCCGAAACAGGCTCCAGGCTCTGAGCTGTCAGCACAGAGCCCGACGCGGGGCTCGAACTCACGGACTGCGAGACCATGACCTGAGCTGAAGTGGGACGCTTAACTGACTGAGCCACCCAGATGCCCCTATACTGTCATTTTATACTTAGTCTGTACAATATCCATAGATTTCATAAATTCAAATTTATAATTTTTGAATTATTATAAGTCAACCAGTGAGGACAAAGAGGCCATTTTGCTGAACATAAAAATCTGAAATTGGGGTTATGGCTGAGAGGTCCAGTGCTATCCACCTCAACATCCAATTTTTTTCCATGGCCAATGGTTCTGATGATTAAGGCTAGATAAATGTAAAAATAGCAGTACGTGCAGCAGTAGGATTAAATTAATTCATATATTTGAATAAATGTTGATTATATATCTAATACACACCAGGTACTGCCCTCAGGGGTCAGGACAGAAATGAGGTGCAGCATTCTCCCTTGAGAAGCCTGGTTAAGAAGACACCTCATGGCAGAACAGCAAGGTCAGTACAATAATGGAGGCACCAAGATTCTGCTATGAGGAGAAGTAGTTAACTCTGTCTGAGGAAATAGGACATCACTTCACCAGCGTGGGACTTTTAAATCAGGTCCTAACAATCTGAGTAGGATTTTTAGAGCTATCAAAGAAAGGGAAAGACATTTCAGGAAGAAGGAACAGAATATGAAAAAACAAAAACAAAAACAAAAAACCCCCCCACAAGTATAAATAGGCCTGGTGAGATCTGGGAGTTAAGAGAAATTCTGAGGAGGTCAGAAAGGGCTGGGATACAAGGCTGAAGAGGTATCGGAGGCTGGGTCATAAGAAACTTTAAATGTCATAATACAGTTAAGACCAGCACTGACCAACAGAAATGTAAGATGAACCACACACATAATTTCAAATATTCTAGTATCCACATTAAAAAAATAAAAAGAAACAAGAGGGGTGCTTGGATGGCTCAGTCGGTGAAGCATCCGACTTTGACTTAGGTCATGATCTCACGGTTCATGAGTTCAAGCCCCACGTTGGGCTCTGTGCTGATATTGCAGAGCCTGGAGCCCACTTCACATTCTGTGTGTCTCTCTCTGCCCCTCCCCTACTTGCGCTCTCTCTCTTTCCCTCAAAAATAAATAAATAAATAAACATTTAAAAAATATTTTAAAAATAAATAAAAAGAAATAGGAGAAATTAATTTTGATGTTACATTATTTAGCCCAATTTATCTAAAATATAACCACTTCAACATAATCAATATAAAAATTATTAATGAGATATTTTACACTTTTTTCCTAAGTCTTTAAAATAGGGTATGGGCTTCATATCTATAACATCCCAATTTGGACTAGCTGCATTTTAAGAGCTCAGTACCCACATGTGGCTAGTGGATGCTGTATTGGACAGCACAGGTTTCCCCCTTATCCTGCAGGCAGTGAGGGCTGAAAAGACTTGCAGGGGATGCTGTGGAAGCAGTGTGGAGGAGACAGAAGATTATGTCTGGGAGAAGCTTGTGGGCTGCTTCCATAGTCCAAGCAAAGGATGAAGAGAAGGATGGCACTTGAGACCAGGCATGGGATGGCAGTAAGAAGGCATGGATGGGTCAGAGTCAAAAAACATTTCTAGAAAGAATTCAGAAAACTACAAATGACTGTACATGAGAGATGATGGAGAAGAAATCATGGAACCACTAAATAGATTTTTTGGTGCTAAAATCTGTGCTTAGTGTAAAAAGTTCCCGATTGTGTATTTAATACGAGGTTGTGTTGTTCCTTTCAAGCTTGCTTCCCTCTGCTGTGGAATGCAATGTCATTTAATAAACATGTTCTGAGGACCCACCATGTGCTAGGTAATGCCAGAAACTGGCATGAATGAGACACAATTCTTCCTTTCAAGGAGCTAAATATAGTGTGGGAGACAGACAACAAACTACAATGAAGTATTAAGTGTATTATTAGTAGGATGTGAAAGGAGGTCTACAAAATGTTCCATAGAGTATAACTTATAACTATTTCCTACAATATAGTAGTGGAACTTTAGAGTTATAGGGAGAGGGGCTTTCAGATAGTGGCAGGCTTATTAAATAACTTAAAAAAATGTTTTTATTAAAAAAAAACAGTTCACCCATTATACCCATCCCACCTCTTGCAACCACCAGTCTGTTCTCTGTACCTATGAGGAGTTTTCTTGTTTGTTTTTTAACATTCCACATATAAGAGAGACCATTTGGTATTTGTCTATCTCTGCCCGACTTATTTCACTTAGCAAAATGCCCTGAGGTCCATCCATATTGTTGTAAATGCCAAGATTTCATTCCTTTTTATGGCTGAATAATATTCCACTGAAAATATATTTTATACACACACACACGCGCTCCCATAAATATATATACATATATAATTTCTTTGTCCATTCATCTGTCAATACGTACTTAGGTTGCTTTCATATCTTGGCTATTATAAATAATGCTGCAATGAACATGGCGGTGCATATATCTTTTCAAATCTGTGTTTTTGTTTTCTTCAGATAAATACCCAAAGTGGAATTGCCAGATGATACAGTAGTTCTATTTTTAATTTTTTGAGGAACCTCCATTTGGTTTTCCATAATGGTTGCACCAATTTACATTCTTATCCACTGTATATATACAAGGGTTCCTTTTTTTCCACACCCCAGCCAACACTTGTTATTTTGTCTTTTTGATAACAGCCATTCTAACAGGTATTAGGTGACATTTCATTGTAGTTTTGATTTCCATTTCCCTATTAATTAATATGTTG